>NC_056526.1:184640009-184643233 GCF_019175285.1 Sceloporus undulatus | reverse complement strand
GCTCATTTGAAAGAGTAGAATACAGAGTGGATTTAACTGTCCTGATGGAACCCACAACTGGCCGCTGCCTCTTGCAGAAGGGCATAGCTGGCTTAGCTCCCTGATCCACCTAAAACTTCTCTCTGTATTTGTCTTATATTGGGACCAAGTTTACTGCCTCACTTTTTCTATTCAAAATTATTTATCATTGATTTTTTTTTAAAAAAAATCACCCTGGTTTTAATAAGTAGATAGGATGATGTTCACCAAAGAAAACATGCATACTAAGAGAACTCTTTAATGCACTTTTCTTGTTCTCATTTCTAAAATCAGATTGGGTAGGTCATATTAAGGACATCATTTTTTTTTGTTCATGCTAATGGACCTCTGAATATTTTAGGAAGATTTATGCTACAATCATGGTTGTTAAATGGATCCTTTTAAAAATGTGTAAGAATCCCAAGATGCATTGAAAAAAAAGATTGGAACTGACCAGTCAAAGAATGGAATTTATCTTTGCAGTTCCACCCCCATAGATTCAGTATTATATTGTACTGTTTTATGTTATAATACATAATACAGTATTGTGTTCTCATGTGAAATCGGGAAGTCAGAATTTGGGAGCTAAAAGAAACAATCTTTTAAGCTTGCCATTCACACCGGGTAGACTTCACTTGCAAGAAAGATTCATAGCAGTGGAGGTTCTTTGGCCAGTATCCAGTGGGGTACTTTTGCTGACAAAAGCTGCTTGTATCTGCAGAAGCCCAAAAGAGAAATGCTATCTCTATTTTGTGATCCACCTCCCCTTCCACCCTAAATATCAGTCACAGAGGGCTGGGAAACCTTTAGAGAAGGTTTTCTAGGGAAGACTGCATGATAAAAAAAAGGCCCTGATGCATGGGTTGGATTTAGCCACTAGGCCAGTATTGGAATCTTGCTTTTCAAATAGAATATAAAGACAGGTTGAAGCCATCCATAATGTAATACTGGAAGGATGATGCTTTGGGTCAAAAGAAGATGAGGCAATGGAATCTACATTCATAGAGTTTTATTCTACCACTGCTCAGTTATTATGGGTTGCTTCGGCATGTTGTTTTGTTCATTCCACTGAAAAGCAGCTTTTCAAGATTTAAATTAATAGTTGGTGGAGGTAAAGAAGAGTGACCAAGTTGGTTTCTGTGACTACTGATTGACAAAGGCATTCTCACAGCTGTTGCCCAACATTGATCAAGAAAGTGTGCTCTCTGCCCATCTTTGCAATAGAAAAGAATAGCAAGATACTTTCTTGGCCACTGTTTAGTGGAGGCACCATAATTTAATATAAAAAGAGAGACTTAAATTTTGGTCATAACAGAAAACAAATACACAAATTCCATCCCAACTTGGCAGCCATTTACAGTGAATCCTTGTTATACGCTGGGGTTTGGTTCCAAGATCCCCCGTGTATAACAAAATCCGTGTATGCTCAAGTCCCATTAAGTATAATGACATAGCAAAATGGTGTTCCTAATAAAAAATGGAACATCAAAGTAAATTTATACTTTTTTGGAACATTTTCAAACCGTGTATGCTTAAATCCGTGTATAAAAAATCTGTGTATAAGAAGGACCGACTGTACTGAGTTGCTGCACTGTGATCCATGAGGCTGTTGTCCATCTTTTCTTGGCAATCTCTGGAAAGAAGTGTTAACATGATTTCTCTAATGGCATTAATATGATCTTGAATCTCTATTTCAGATTGGTCCAATGATGATGTCCTCACTGTGGTGGATACTTGGCTTTCTTATTATCTGACAATGACTGGTGTTTTATTGTTAGGTGTTTGGTCATTATTATCATTATTTTCAAAGGTAGCTGGGTTGCTGTCATTTTTTTAAGGTACAGGTTGAATCTTCCTTATCTGAAATTTCAAAATATGAAATGTTCGAAATCCAAAATTGTCCAAATGGGTGGCTGAGATAGTGGTAACTTTGCTTCTTTGTGGTTCAGTGTAAACAAACTTTGTTTCGTGCACAAAATCATTTTAAAACATTGTGTATAAAATTGCCTCCAGGCTATGTGTATAAGGTATTTATGAAACATAAATGAATTTCATGTTTAGATTTGAGTCCCATCTCCAAGATATCTCATTATGTATATGCAAATATTCAAAAATCTGAAAAAAATTAAAATCCAAGCATTTTGGATAAGGGAGACTAAGAGCTGTCTTTAGGTATTATTAAACAAAGTACAAAACTCTAATGAGGAAGGGAAATGTGCCAGTCCTACTCTTCTCTTCCTTTGCCCTTCACAAGTGGAAGGTGAGAGAAGAGTTGGAATCGCTAGTACGCTCCTCTTCTTCAGCTCATTATTGTTCCTAGTTTAATAACAGCCAAAGATGTGGCTAACTGGCTGCAAGGTTTACTAACCCGCAATGTCAGGGACAACATTTAATTACTTGTACTTAAATACAATGCAACAATTAGAACCATCTGACACTAGCACCTTCTCCCCTTTTACAAAAGTATTGAGGGGGCACATAAATGTTATTTAACATGAACAGAAGGGAATCCCATTTTGTTACATGGCTAAGCTGATAAAACCCTTAGAATGTATTAGACTATGTCACTGAAACAATGGCATTGAAATAGGATGAGGAGTGGGGTGGGGAAAAGGTTAATGCAATCTAGTCTTTTCTTTTAATTCTATGAAACTTATGGAGAAAAGTGATGGGGCAGGTGCATGGGGTAGAAGGGGAGGGGGGATTCATCAAATAAAGTACTGCTGAATAAGCCAATTCCTCTGAAGTACATTAGCAGCTCCTTTTCAACAAGCCAGGAATCTGCTCCATCTATTGATTGACCTCTGTGAAAATGAACAAGTTATCATGCCTGGCAGAGATATATTGATCAAAAAGCCAGAGAGATTTTATCTCCCTTTTTTTCCTGAATACCTGGATGGTTCCAGCTGGGTCCATATTAACACACAAAGTAAGGTACCCACACATGTACCCACACACACTTTTAAATTAGCATAACTGTTTGAATAATACACTTTTTAAAGAGAGCCAGCGTGTGTAGTAGTTTAAGTGTTGGACTAGGACCATGGGAAGCACATGTTTGAATCCCCACTCATCCATAGAAAGCCAGTGAGCAATTAACACTCTCTCAGCCTCAGAGAAAGGCAGTGGCAACCCCCGTACCCAGACAAACCTTGCCAAGGCTCATCATAAGTAGGAGATCATTTGCAGACACACAGAAACAATCA
>NC_056526.1:184561623-184637009 GCF_019175285.1 Sceloporus undulatus | reverse complement strand
TCTCTACCTTGACTGGTTTTTAAAAAATCTGATTTAAAAAGTTGGGCTGATAACTTTCAGAATGGTTATTGTCATTGTCATTGTGAGCCTGGAAGTTGTTTCTGACTTATGGTGACCATAAGGCAAACCTATCACAGGGTTGTTGTTTTTTTTTGGGGGGGGGGGTTGGTAGGTTTCTTCAGAGGGGGTTTGGCATTACCATCCTCTGAGGCTGAGATAGTGTGGCTTAACTAAGGTCACCCAATGGGTTGTTATGCCATAACTAGGATTTGAACCTCCAGAGCCATAGTCCAACATTGACTGGCTGGCCCTTGTGATATCTTCCAAGTCTGTGATTCTATGATTCAAACCAGTGAGAGAGGTCTTTATATGTCCCCATGTTTTAATAATACATCATTTTTGCCAAACTCTTACAGCAGGTCATCAATGGCAGCAGCTGCTTTTGCTTTAAGAGTCATTAAAAAAATGAAAGAGGTTTCCAGCAAATGCAAATACTGAACCAATTCATATTATAGCAGGTGTGTGGAAGAAAAAGCTTTTTGAGGTATGATCTCATAAGCATTCTTTAACATGGATCTGGCAAATATTTTACCTCCTTCGCTCCTTTCTAAAAACAGCTCTTCTCTCTCCATGTATTGCTACCCTCATCTGCACTCCTTACCTCTTGTGCTATGTTTGCATTGAACAAGCATGTGCTAAAGATGGAGGGGGAATTTTTCCAAGGTACATCCAACAACCTTTCATTAGTAGTACACAATTGTGGATGTAATATCATGGCAGAGAGGATTTTTTTTTTTTGCAAGATTTTTAAAATACAATTTCCTGTCGAAAGTTGGATTTAACTCCTGCTTGCTCTATGTATATTTCTCTAAAAAGGTTTCTTTCAATCCACATTTTATAAATTAGACCTTTCAGATAAACTAGAGCATGAACCAATGAATTTAAATTATGAAAAAAGAAATTCCCTCTTAAACATTAGGAAGATATTTTTTTTTTACTCTAAGGGCTGTTGGAGTCAACTTGGACAGTAGATTAGACTGTCATATGGGGAAGAGGGTAGACTTTCCATCTTTGGAAGTCTTTAAACTGAGGTTGGATGAACATTTTTCAGGAGTGTTTTAGTTGTGTAGTCCTGCAAAGCAGTGGGTTGGATAAGAACAGAGCCTTACTCCCAGAATTTTCTGTCACCTCACCCTTGTTCCATTCCTTAGACCCACAGTAATATGGAGTGGGCAATTGCAGAGGGATTAGTGTAGAGAGAGACAGCTTAGTGTAGTGGTTTGAGTGTTGGACTATGACTCTGGAAACCAGGATTCAAATCCTGGCTCAGCCATGTAAACTCATTGAGTGACTTTGGGTAAGTCCTCTCTCTCTCTCTCAGCTTCACAGGATGACAATAGTAAACCCCCTCTGAAGAAACTTGCAAAGAAAATCCCATTATTTATTTGCCTTAGGGTCACCATAAGTTGGAAATGACTTGAAGGCATACAACAGCAACAAACAAACAAACAATTAAGGAGGGAATAAAGGCTTCTCTTGGGCCACCTTGGTGGATCTGGTATGATTGTCGCATCACTTCTGGTTTTATTTTTGGCTGATCTTCAGCTGGTGGAGTATATTTTGTGCTACATAGGGCTGGCTGCATTTTCCATTTTGGTTTTGAGCACTTTTGAACATTTTGGAAAGAGAAAAATTGCTAATGGAGAAAGTACTTGTGAAGTTTGAGTCAAGGCTTTAGGGGTTCCTCAGTTCACAGAATGAGGCTCCATGGACTAGACATTCCCCGTCCCTGAAGTCATGTGGCAAGGACACTGAAATCAGCGACCAACTTTTGTATGCATGATTGAACATCCTTAGCTTAATTTCTTTAAATGATTTTTAAAAATTACACAGAAAATCTAGCCATGGTCAACTGATATTTGAATCACCATGCTATTTGTACTATGAAGCAATGCCTATGTATGTCTGGGTTTAAAATATTGTCCTTTGAGTTGTTTCCATATTTGTACTGTATGGCAAGCAGTATTTAGTTATTATTTTTTTAATGGTCGCTCGTGGAAGAAGGTTCTCTTTAGTAAACATTTTTACAGTACCTTTTGGCTCCCGTTAGCTCTTGGCATACAAATAAGTTCACTTTCTTTTTTATGTGAGAGCTCATTTATATCTTATTCTGAGGCTTGCAAAATATACTTTAACTGAAAACAGCTCTCTGTGACATACTGTGATGTCTGTTCAAGGGACATAGTGAAAGAGGTATTTTTAATTTTCATCCCAAAAATATTTGTCCATATTTGAAAATGACATTGTGGATCTGGAGACAATTCATTCAGAATTTAGTCAGGTTCTCAAATCACATATATTAGCTGTTTATTCTTTAGGCATGTTGAAGGCTAGGGCTGCATCTGAACTACAGAAATAAAGCAGTTTAAAACCACTTTAAATGAAATGGCTCAATGCTATGGAATCCTGGGATTTGTAGTTTGTTGGAGCCAGTGTGGTGTAGTGGTTTGAGTGTTGGACTGCTACTCTGCAAACCAGAGTTCGATTCCCCTGCTTGGTTATGAAACCCACTTGATGACCTTGGGCAAGTCACATACTCTCAGCCTCAGAGGAAGACAATGGCAAACCTCCTCTGAACAAATATTGCAAAGAAAACCCCATGATAGGTTCACTTTAGGGTTGCTATAAGTAGGAAACAACTTAAGACACACAGCAACAACAATAGTGGCACTCTCTGACAGAGTGGCTAAATATCTTACAAAACTACAAATCCTAAAATTCTACATTGAGTCATGACAGTTAAAGCAGTGTCAGACTGCATCATTTATGCAGTGCAGCTGCATCTGTAGTGTATCAGTGGTGCAGGGGCTCAGGGAGAAAACACACAGCTTACCAAGCATCTTGATAGGAGAAAGTATCAATAACAGATATAGTGGAATAAGATAGAAGGCTAAGTAGGAAATGGAGTCACTTGGGAAGTGTTGGCTTCTGTTCTATTTTGCCCTTGGGAAGGTAGCCAAGCTCCTAGCTTGACAACTCAGCATCTTAAGCAAAGAGAGGGGGAGAGGGTTTAGCTCGGGGTAGGCAACCTGCGGCCCATGGGCCAGATGCGGCCCGGCGAGGCCTTGGGACCGGCCCCAGCCCGGTCCTGCCGCCGATTGCCGCCGGGGCCTTTGGGGAGCAATTGTCTATAGAAGCCTCAGAAACATGCATTTATATTAACATTTTTTTAAAAATCAGCAATTTTTTTCACGTGTCCTCCATTTTTAAAAAAGTGTCTTCCATTTGAAAATTTTGTCCTACATTTGTCCTGGTTTATTTATATATTTAATTTTTTTAATTATTTAATTATTTATTTTTTTTACTTCAGCCCCCCAGTTGTCTGAGGGACAGCAACCCGGCCCCCGGCTCAAAAAGATTGCCTACCCCTGGTTTAGCTCATCAAGGCACCTGTAGCAAAAGCAGTGGTTGTTTAATTCTGTCCACATCTTTCACAAGTGGGCAGACAGACCAGTAAAGCAGTCCAAAGGGTAATATGAAGGAACAGTCAAGAGTGCAGGCAGAATTTGCTTAGTGCAAGTACCTTCCACTACTCAGATAAATAGGAGATTAAAACCTGACACAGGCCCGGTACAGACAGGCGCAAAGCGTCAGCCTGGGGCAGATTTTAGGGCTTGATAGAGCAGAGCATCCGCACACTCCCAAGCCCTTCTGCACCATCCGGGCACCATCATGGCTCGCCCCCATCCACATGAGGCTGCCATGATGACATACACACGACGCAGCATCGAAACAGCACTCTGCTCTGCTGCACCATGGTGCGTGGACATCATCAGTTCTTTTTATGCCTCCCAGAGGCCATGCGATTTGGTTGGTGTGGCCTCTATCTGGGCCAAAAACGGGTGACTGCCGGCTGCCCTTTCGGGGTGGTCTATACAGTCTCACAGTTGCTTTTTGGCACTACAGCACCCAAAATCTCCCAAGTTGGCAAAAGTGATTTTGAAAAGCTTATTGAGAAACCACTGCTTGTTAAAGTGCTCTCGCAAAAAGTGACTCTTTAGATTCTGGCAAATTTCCTTTTATGGACTACAGCTCCCAGAATCCACATGCCAGCTCTAAAAAAAGGACTTTGAAATTGCCTTTGATGTTACAGTGTCCATCTTATAAAATAGTCTAGTTTACCTGTCTTATTCATTGCATAGATTAACCAACAGTACTAGAAAGCACTGGGTTGCATTTGCACAGCCTTGAAAAAGCCACTGTTTTTTCAACTTTGGGTCCCTAGCTGTTACACATGGAAAAAAAAAAAAATAGGCCTGGGTAAACTGTGGAAGGAGAAATGTGAAAACTGCAGTGTTTTGCTTAACCACAAAACCACACTGAACATTCTGGTATAGATAATATTGCAAATGGAAAACAGTGGCATCAGAATATTTTTTTTATTTAAAAAATTGTAATATGGAGCTATGTGTATGTATGTGTTCAAACATGCTCCAAGAGACTGAGAAAGCATCAGAGAAGAAAATTTACAAACCTCCAGCTTTAACCAATATAAAAATGCAGCAGTTATGTAGTAAGGTTCTCAGGGATGACATCACATATTGGCTGGGTGCTATTCTTTGAAATGTTACAGTGGAATTTCTCAGTTGGTGCACAGTATATATGTCCACATTACTTTCTTTTTTTAAAAAAAATACTATTTTTAAAACCCGAATAAATGGCACATTTTGAGAGCAGTCTAAGTAGACATTCTATGCTTTTTTTCACAGCTTTTGAAAGTCAACCTTAATGTAGAGCATCTAATGCCAGTGAGAGCTGTATTTTCAACAAGAAGCAAAAAATTTAGCATCCAAACCACTTGGTGACATTGCTTTGGCCCATGCCCCATACTGGGATCAGTACAAGCACAACTGCATTAATTCTTTAGTTTGGCAGCAGCCGTAGTTGCACCTATTTCAGCCCCCAAGAAGACTGCAGAAGATAAAATGGATTTTTCCATTTTTCTAACAAAACCAGGAAAGATGAACAATATTGCCATGACTAGTCTGTTGCAGAAAAAATAAGACAGTGCATAGGGCTAAACAGACAGCCCCTTTGGAGTGGTGTTCAGCCATCCCTTTCCTCGCTGGATCAGGGCCACAGCAACCATCTGCCACAGCCCGGCACTTTGCCAGCACTAAAAAGAACAGCAAAATGCCACTCTTTTAGCACTGGCAAAAAGGTACCTTTGCCGCTGTAGTGGCAGCTTTTTGGTGCTCCTTTGGCACAGTGTGTCTAAACGCTACGGCAACAGAGTGCTGTAATGCTCTCCACTGTGCGGTTGGGTGCATAGCATTAGAACACCATGCCCCCACATCACCCCCCCCAAACTGGGGCTTCATGCCAGTCTATTTAGCCCCATGCCACTTTAAATACTACAGATTTGTTATGGTATAAACAGCTTTTCATCTGTTTTGCTTACCGTAGGTTCTGTTCTTTATTCATTTCTTATGATCCCATTGTTTTTTATGCCCTGTTTGCTTGCTGCTCTGTAAAAAGAGACCTCATCTATCTACTGACTAGGCTTCCTCAAGAAACATTTACCCAAAGAATTGGAAGAGGGCAACTGTATAACGTAAAAGTCTGTGAAGCTGTGGGGTTATTGACTAAACCCTCTAGGAACTGTGGAGGGTAATCTTGGCAGATTTGAGAGGTTCTTTAACAGAAAATGCTCTTTACCAACCAGGAAATGATGGGAAGACACTTACAGCTTTGACCTTTATCTGCATACAGCAAACTACTTGTGGGGCTGTAAACCTAGGAAATTTGTGTCTCACAACCTAGTGTATTTGGGGGTTCAACAAACAAATATTTCAAAATCTGTTTGTTTGTGCAGTGGTAATGGAATCATACTGGTCCCCTGGGAGATAAACTGTATGAGACCCATGAGCTACTAAAAGACAGCAGCAGTCTTCTTTCTTGCAAAAGAATGGGTCTGCATGCTTTGCCCTATATCTCTGTTTCTTCTAGAGCAGTGTTGAGGAAAGTGTGACCTGAGCACCACATCCAGCCATTGCAACCTCATTTTGCAGCCCTGAAGCTCTCGTAGAAACTCTCAGACTATTAGAAGACAGGAAAGCACAGCCAGTGTGGCAATCCTGCATTGAAAATATTTGTTAAAGTTATTTTCCAGCCACATCTTTCAGAATCCACAGTTCTGCCCATGACCTACTGCAGGAGCCACTAGCCTGCAGACTAGTAACCTCATTAGACTATCAGTCGAATTCACAAATGATAAGCTGCAGCATTTCTGTCTAAGATGGTTTTGCCCCACTGACCTAACTGGACCTGCATTGTCTTAAATCCATAGCAAGTCAGGCTATTCACTTCAAGGTTTGAGTATCTCTCTGTATATGTATGCATCCGTGCACATTTGTGTAAGTAGAGCTAGGTAAATAAAAGATAAGCAATGAGTGAGCTCCTTATATATATACACACACACACACACACACACACACACACACACACACATATATATATAAAACTAGGTCTCTCATGTAACAGGATGGTCCTTGTTTAAGTGACCAAAGCCCCATGTGGATTTATTTAAATCATTGATTTAAATCACGAAGTGAGAAGATGTTGTCAAATCAAGCTTCACATTTTGCAATTCATAAATATATCCTGAACAAACGTGTAGAATGGTTGGATGCTATAACTAATTGGTTTCTATCTTAAAAAGAACTTTCATAAAGCCTAGCAACATATTCTAAAACCTTCGGTCATAGATCCCACAGTGTTTTTTGCCCTGTCTCAATAGAGACAAGGGATGGCTTTTTCTTTGTTTTTCTGTACATACCTTCTGTGTAAAGAAACCAAACAAGAGTGCTTTTTCAAAATATGCTTAATCACAGCTTTCTAAATGGAAGAATAACTATTCAGTTTTGTTCCGAACATAAGTTGTACATATCCAGGCAGTTTACTTGGTAGGGCCATAACTACACAGTCACTGGTTGGTAGCATTCAGTTGTACTTAAAAATATGGACTAAGTGATTATAGGTTTGGGGGTTTAATTTGTAACCCTTAATATGCCTCCTTTCCCTCAAGAGTCAGGCTGCATCGGCATTGCAAAAATGCAGGATGACATCACTTTAAGTGCTGTAGGTCCGGCCTATGGATAGTAGGATTTGCAGTTTTACAAGGTCTTTAACCTCTGCCAGTAGTTGCATGTGGCATGAGAGCTGTCTGACAGAGAAGGCTAAATATCTCACAAAACTACAAATCTCAGAATTCCCTAGCATTGAGCCATGGAAGAAAGTGGTGTAAAACTGCATTATTTCTGCAGTGAAGATGCAGCCTAGGATTCAAGGTGGCTTATACATTTAAAAGATTACAATTAAAAACATTAAAAGTTGACATTAAAATAGTTTTTAAAAACACTCTAAAAGTTCTTTTAAAGCTAAACAATACAGTTTAAAATTGTGCAACACTTACAGCCTTTTTGCTAAAAGACCTGTCTGAATAAAAAGTAGTCTTCTCCTGCCAATTGAAGTTCAGCAAAGAGGGAGTCAGTCTAGCCTCCCCAGAGAGGAGTTCCAAAATCTAGGGACAGCTACTGAGAAGGCCCTCTCTCATGTTTTCACCAACTGCACAATATTGCCATGACTGTAAAGGTGATGTGTGACTAAGGCCCTATTCAGATGATGAATATAAACCAGGATGAATCCTAGTTGTTCACATACATTCCAAATGCACCTGGTTAAGTTTTTTGGAGGGCTACCAAGAAACCCGCTTAACCTGGAATAATCAATACAGGGTTTCCCCCCTAGTTTTTTTTAAAAATATATTTGCATTGTCAGCAGTGTGAATATCCGATGTGAAAAGACCCGGGATAATTTGGGATTTGAAGGGATGTGGTGGCTTAGTGGTTAAGATGTGAATTTTGATATCAAAAGATCGGAAGCTTGGTAATTTGAGGCCCAATTGCCACATGATGGGGTGAGTTCCTGTCACTAGTTCCAGCTTCTGCCAACCTAGCAGTTCAAAACCATGCAAATGCCAGTAGATAAATAGGTACCACTTTGGTGGGAAGGTAACAGCATTCAGTGTAGTCGTGCTGGCCATATGACCACCAGAGCAGTCCTCAGATAACCATGGGTCTTCTACTTAGTAATGGAGATGAGCACCACTAGACTAGACATTTATGTCAAGGGACTACCTTTACCTTTTTAAATTTAGGATTAAACGTTGCATGCTTTGAATATGTTTCAAATACATTTGCATTATCGACTCCATGTTTATTTGAGTGCTGGCATGTGTGAGCAACCAAACTCCCAGAGATGTGCATAGATCCGGTTCCATAGTGTGAATAACTAACCCGGCATGCATGAGTGAGGTCATTCATATCATTCCGCTAAAAAATAAACCAATGTCTGAATGACCCCTAAGACAAGGGACTCTCCTATGGATCTGAGTCCAGGCAGGCTTATATGGGGAGACACGGTCTGTCAGACAGCTTGAACTTGTGCCATAAACTGTGAGGAGTTTTACAGGGGGGTTAGCAATTGGATGCTTTTGTTATTATTGTTGCTGAGTGCTTTCGAGTCATTTCCAACTTACAGCAACCCTAAGGCAAACATATCATAGGGTTTTCTTGGCAAGATTTTAGAGGAGGTTTGTCATTGCCTTCCCTGAGGCTGAGAGCATGTTACTAGCCCAAAGTCATCCAGTGGTTTCCATGGCTAAGCAGGGAATCAAACCCTGGTTTCTAGAGTCATAGTCCAACACTCAAACCACTACATCATGCTGGCATGCTTTTACCCTAAAGTATAAAGGTGTTTTTTTTTTCCCTGATAACTGGACAAAACCTGTCTATTAGTCTGTGCAGCTTTCAATTTCTCTGTCAAATTATGTTCTTTAGCCTAAAAATCCACTGTTGAGGAACTCGCTGAATATGAAGGAAAAGGAAAATGCTTCATTCTGCCTCTTTCCTGCTTGTGCACACACACCAAAAAGGAGGATTCTCCACTTTCTCCTGACCACAAAACCACTTATTTAAAGAGGGAAATGGCAGCCAAACCCAAAGGCCCTGCATAGAGCAGACGGCTCTTTCTTCTTTCTGACCTGCCTATTCAGACTATTCCATTCATGCAGCGGGCATAATGATATGATGACATGACTGTATATTTCCATTGGACGTGGCACTCCAGAAACTTTTGCCAGGAGGAGCAATTTTTAGAAACTGGAGCCAGGGTATGAATTTCCCACTTGTGTGCTATCACAGCGTTTGCATTCTTGAGCATGAAAGAGGCTGAGGTCAAATTGTGGCGCTTGTTTGGGATGCTTCGTTTACTCACCCGCAAGGCAATGGCTCCCAGCTCAAGGGAAGTCTTGCTATTTGATGTGGAGAAGAAGGGAGATTTATTTATGTGTTGTTGGGCTACTAAGATATATTGGAGAAAGAGAGATTGAGAGAGGGAGAGAATTCCCAGCTAATGAGCCAGGAGTTGGAACTGCGAACTGTGGTCCATGATGTGATTTTTCAGAGTTTCAGTTTCTGCACTTTTTAAGGTGTCCTTGCACTGAAAATAATCAGTCAAGAAAAAAATAAGTGACTCCTGTGCCATAGAGAAAGCAACAAAATGGGATTCAGTTTAACCAATTAATTGCGTTTATCTCAAATAACAGAAATGTAACTACTCGACATTATAACTGTAACTTGATGAGAGACCATTGCACACACCCTTTGCAGTGGGACTATAACTTTTGCAGTTATTGTTTTTACAATTATCAAATTGCTGTAACATCGTTATATGGTTAAATCCACTAAATGGGGGGAAGAGGGATAGCCCATAGTTCAAAGTCTGGCTGCAGCTGTGCCTTGTGCTGTTGAATAAGAAACATTCAGATGTGGGTTCTCTTAAGTAACTTAAAGTAAATATTTTTGTTAGTAAAGAGAAACAGGAAAATAAATCATTACTTTAAAAATCATAACTGGAATGATCTTTGGAATATCGGTATATAAATAAATAAAACATATTAAGTTAACTGACTACTTGGGAGGGATGTTGAAATGATAACTGTAATTAATTAGTCTTTTCAGTATATTTCCAAACGGCTTCTCCTATCTATATCGATCTATCTATCTATCTATCTATCTATCTATCTATCTATCTCCCCTGGCCTTTCTGTGTTTAGGCTTGGATTTGTGGTTTTCCCTAATGATTGCAAAGGTGCACATTCACTGTTGTGGCTAAAGCAGGGAACAGTTTAGATAGATGAAGATACAAAAAGCAATATAGGGTGTAATGGTCATTGAAGATCAAGGGTTGGATGTGAAAAAGGATCTGAGATGTGCATTGTACTGTTCAGGAATTTGTGCTTTGAAGGTGAGTCACCTATTGTCTCTTCACACTATATGGTTGGTATGGTATGTATGTATGGTACCACTTTACTGCCATAGCACCATCCGTGTGAATCCTAGGATTTGCAGTTTAGGGAGTGATGTTCTAAAGCCTAAACAGGAGTGCTCTACTGCCTCACTAAAGTACAAATCCCAAAATTTCACAGCCATGGTAGTGCTATCAAATTGCTGTAACTGTAGTGTGAAGAGATGACAGTTGGTCTATTTGTAAGATTTGAAAGTGCATTGCTTGAAAGAGTTACATCATCTCTGCAAAAATATGACAGAAGCAAATGGAAATCTAGAGAGGGAAAGATGATTTTCTAGGATAGATATATCCCATTACTCTGTCTATTGAATCTGGATGAACTTCATTTTAACCCAACAAGGACACTTTTGTCAATCTAATGAAAAAGCCTCTGGCTGAATTACAGAAATTGAGGTGTTTTGACATGTGAAAGTCACCAAATTCTGTAAGCAGTCAGAAGAGATGATTTCAGACAGGGGCTTCTGTGATGCCATGTGTGTGTGTGTGTGTGTGTGTTGTGTGTGTACTGCAATGCATCAAGGAAGCATCAAGGTTTAGCTTGGGAGGGCTCTGGGTATACTTTGTCGGTTTGAAGTGAGGATCGCATAATATGATGTGAAATGATAAATTAGCACAGAGGGTTTTGCATCACTATAGGTGTTAAAAGGGCTAAGTGGCTATCTGCATAAAACTGGAAGATTATTTTATACATTAACTTCCCTTTACATGTGTGGGGATGTAAAAAAGATACTTTATACTTGAGAGAAAAGAGTGTGTCAACAGATGGAGATACTCTGTTTAAAAATGATACCTATGATAAGGTAGGGGCTTGGAGGGAGATATTTTGGGACTGTTTTTGCAACAAAAAAAAATGTTTGGAGGAAAACATTTAAAAAAAAACAATATGCACTATCTCATGTACAGAAATATTTGGGGGGGGGACAATAACCCAATATTTATACACTAAGACAAGCCACAAAAAGTCTCTAAATTGAAAAATGTGCAAAAACCCTCATAATTTTTAATCTGAAATCCTTCACTCTTGTAGGCAAGGACAAATAAGCAAATTTACATACTCTTGTGTATCAAAGAGACATTTGGTGAAAATTTCCAGTTTCATGAATCAGTGACTTTCTGTGTTCCAATTATGTCACATGGGGTTGTCCGCACAGGCTAAAAGGGCAGATTTCCTCCCAGCCTGTGTCATCTAGTTCAAATGGCACAGGACAAAGCCCTAGGGGCAGGATTGAGCCTAATATGCCAGACAGTCACAGATCCAGAGGATTTGACCTGATCCCAGAGCAAACAGCCATCACCTTGGGGTAATTTAACTCCTGGTTTTCCATGGAGTTTCCTGGAAACTCTGCATCAAACCCAATCTGTTTACATGCCCCCCACCATGCTCCTTACCTAGCCATGCCATTGCTTAGAAGCCCTCGTCACAGTGGCACTCTGTTTCTACCCAGAGACATGGCAATGGAGGATTGGGGCTTCTGAGTAAGGAAGGAGCACACAGTGGGTCCTGGTTGGCATGGGGAGAAGCATGTAAATATCTTGATTAACCCAAAATAGCACAGGTGGAGCCCATGCTATCCTGGTTTGTCTTCTCAGCTCACCCACAATGGCTGCAATCCTATACCAGCTACTTAATGTAGTATAATCATTAAGTAATTTCCCTCGAATCCTCCCAAACGTGATGGAAATACCATTATTCCATGCTCCAATTACTGGTAGAATAAATTTCCCCATGCAGCTGGTAAACTAGAGTGAAAAACAGATGGCCCTAAAGGGGTGGCATTGCACCACCCCTTTGTGCACCAAATTGGGGCCACGGTACCACATGTTGCAGCCCCAATCCCAGAGCAAAAAGGAGTGGCAGAAAGACCTCTTTTTTGCACTGGGGAAAGGGCACCTTTGTTGCTGTGGCTGCATTCTTCAGCATTTCTTTGGCATGCGGCATCTAAATACTACGCCTCTGAAATGCCGAAATGCTGCCACTGTCTTGTTGGGCAGGTGACATGATGCGGGCTTGTGGGCAGAGTCAGGGCGTGCAGATGCCATGCCCCCACACCACCCTGAAGCCAGCTCTTTTTGCTGGTCTGTACGGCAGTAGGTTTGGGGAGCTGGAAGTTGAATCATCACAATAATGTCATAGTTGTGACTACAAACTTTATCACACACCTTTTTTTCCCTGTTATGGGAACTGGAAGGGGACTCTCGTGGCTGTGCGCAACCTGCAAAAAATGGATTTTATCGCACAGAGAATCGTCCTCAAAAGGGCCCCATTCTGTCCCCCAGTGCAAAGCTATCCCCGTTCAGTGCTGAGGGGTGTTAAATGTTCAGGTCAGAAGTCTTCTGACCGAGGAAAATGGCACCCTCAGCAATGAACAGGGATGGCTTGGCACTGGGGGAGAGAACGGGGCCCTCTTGAGAATGATTTGCGGTGTGATAAAATACGTTTTTTGCAGTTCGTGCCTGGGCCTGGGGGCCCCCCCCCCGGTCCCGCGGGGGGGGGGGGGGGGGGGAGGTGTGCGATAAAGTTCTAAGTATCAACCATGAATGTGAAACAGTTAATAATGAGTAAATCTGGGTAGTGTTAACTTGTTAAGGAAGGCTGTCCGTTGCTAATATGAAGCATGAAATTTTGTGGAGATCTAACTATCGTATAATAACTAACAAGAATAATTAAGCATTTCAGTTCCTTTCTGACTCCACAGAATCTGACCTTCAAGGCCTGAGCAGTCTGGACTCCACTTACACCAGCATAGAGCAACAACTGAATGAGACGTTGAGACAGCGCAGACATGCTGGAGACAATGACTATAATATCGAAGTGCTTCTGGGGGTGGATGACTCTGTGGTCCGATTCCATGGCAAAGAACATGTGCAGAACTACCTCCTCACTTTAATGAATATAGTAAGTGCACTTTTTCCCCTAGTTTATTCAATGTGTATAAAAGTTTATATCAGATCTCCCTTTCTTATCTGCCCATCTATCTGTTCATGGGCTCAGCAACTGGTTTTCCAGAAACACTGTTCAACAATTAACACATAGTAAGATTATCTGGGGGCATTTAAAAGTTATATTTCTGTTTAGCTTATCCTCTGAAGAGAAAAAACAGTAGTTATCAAAAGTTTGGTTTTAAAACTAGTTTTGGAAAAAAGTACAAACTTCCTTTTCCTTCTCACCATATTGGAAAATTTACTTTTGTGTTCCTTATTGGTTTTCCACTGCAGTTGGCCCTCCGTTTTCACGGGGGATCCGTTCCGGACCCCCCCCCCCCATGAAAATGGAGGCTCACGCATATTCAAGCCACAAATGATCATCTAGTGTAGTGGAAGGAAGGTAGCCAGGTGGAAAATATAATGCATTTCTGGAACTCATACTGAAGCAGTGTAGGATCTCATCAAACTGGCTATAATACCACTGAAGTTATTCACCTCCTCCTGGAGGAGGATGCTCACAAGAACACTGACATTCATTGCTACATGTTGTACAGCTTGTAAAGCATCCTCAGACTTTAGATTTGCTTTTAGTTAAAAAAAAGATAAAAGAAAAGGAGCTAATTGTAATGCTCCTGTGGCTGATGGTCCCCTAGGGCTGAAGCCTTTTTATTTGCCAATATCTGGTCTCATTTACAACCTCTCCATCCTCCTGGCTGTCTCCACGAAAAGCGCTTTGTGAGCAAAGCTGGGAAATCAATCTGTCTGCCTTTCAAAAAGGATGACCTCTGTCGATTTTCTTCAAAAGCACCTTACCCTGGGGCATCTCAAAGACAGGAGCAATCTGCCTGCTTTAGAGAGATGGATTGCTTCCAAGAAACTCTGAGGGAGAAAAAGAAGTCTGTGAGGGAGAAAAAGAAGTCTGTGGCCCCTCTACTTGAACTAGCCCTAGTCGTAACTAGTGACTTTTGGGTCCCTTTAAAAACTTCCTGTCCTGGACCTAAAGCAGCCTTGCAGGCAGCAAAAATGTGACAAAAATACCTCTGTACCCCCAAGGGAGCATTTGGGAGCAACTGATTTATTGGAGGGGTAAAGGATGTGGCTATCCTAAGTCCCTGGGTGACCAATGCCAGCCCCTAGCCCACTAGAGCTGCCTGTCCCTGGTTTGTTTGTTGATTTATCTACCACCCCTCTCCCAGGAGAGGAACCAAAGTGGCTTCCCACAAATTGAAACAAAATACAGCTAAAACCTACGTGATACAGAAATATAAGAAAATTAAATAAGGAGTTATATGAATAACACTACATTTCTTTATTTATTCAATTTATTCCTCAGATTTCTCCCAGCATGGGATGCAAAGTGGATTACAATAATTTAGCATTAAAATGTAGTAAAATCTTACTTTACGGGGGTTTTTTTTGGTGGGGGGGAACAGCAGCATCAAAACATAATAAAAAGGCTAAAACTGCAACACACCACATTGGAACAGCATTCTGTAATAAGTGAAGGGCCTGTTTAAATGATTTTTTAAAAACAGTGTGTGGTTGCTGATAGAAAAAGAGCAGACAGAGAGTCAAACAAGTCAAGCAAATATAGGGTCCCTTTTTTCTACAGACCTCAGAACTTCTTCTGATTTGCTGTTCATCTCTCAGTTACCTGCCATCATAAAAAAAACAACCAACCTCCCTTATATTTTTACTGTATGCCCCATTTTGCTACAGGAGTAGGGATGGAAAGGAAATTCACTGAACCTGCCCATTTTTGTGAAAGTAGCATTATTACGTCTCTCAAGACTTAAATGAGAACAGCTAAAATATGAATAGGTTAGCAATTGTGCAGATTTAAGGTTGGAGAGAAAACGTAATACAAGGCTAGGGCAGGAAGAAAATTTGGAGAAACTCAACAAAATCAATATAGAGATATTTTTTCACATCCCTACCCACAGCTCATCTAGCAGTCAAGGAGAAACCACTGTGGGATCTGTCGAAGAAAAACCTCCATTTTTTCCCCCTCATAACTTGCAAGTCTGCCAGAAGTTGGAGGAGTTATAGCAGTCTCCTTTTGTTTCTGCCCTTTCCTCCATAAGAAAGAGATTTCAGTATGTCTTAGAGAACACTTTACCCTGCCACATTCACAAAAATCACTGTTCTCCTGCTACTGAGATTGTTACTGCATCTCTCACAGAACAAAATTCTCATAGCTAACAGGATACTCCCTTACCCTATCAGCAAAACACTCTCCTTAAATTTTGCTGAATAGAGGTGGAAAGAGTATACAAAATATTTGAAGAATGGTTGAAAGCATGCTTTGCATGTGTTGGGAATTCCTGACAAAGAGAATCCTATATGAGCAAGAATTTTCAGTTTGGCACTTATTCTGTGTTTACATGACACACGCCCCCAAAGTATCCGGAAGCCACTTCAAGTAAAATAGAATTTCCTTTCCATCCCTACTCCTGAAGTACAATGATGCATAAAGTAGAGGATGCATACTCATTAGGAGAGTCGACAGCTAAGGTGTGATCCTGATTGCTGTTGCTGCGACTGTGATGGTACTGGGACCGTGGCAACTGCATGGTTCATTTCCAAAGCGGTCCACTGCCATGGTCCCAAGCCAGTGCTGAGAGGAGCCAGATTATTTCTGCTCCTTAAATGTCTGTCTTTTACTCCCTTAGCACAGCCTTGAAACAGCTTCTGGCTGCTTTGAGGGTGTGTGTCATATAAACACAATGTCCTCAAAGTGGCCAGAAGCCACTGTATTTGGCCCATGTGTTTCAGGCCATAGGTATACATGTAGTGTTAAACTGTGGAACTCACTGCTACAAAATGTTGTTCTAACTGCAAATTTGAACCACATCAAAAGAGGATTGTATAATTAGATAGTGCCATCAGCAGCTACAAGTTGGAGTGACTATATCTCTCCTCCAGTATCAGAGGCAATGTGCCTCTCTGTATCAGTGGCTGCGGAGCAAAAGATAGAGAGTGCTCTTTCAGGCAAATTCCACTTGATGGCTTCCCACTGACATCTGGCTGGCCATTATGTGAACAGAATGCTGGACTGTATAGTCCTTTGTCCTGATTCAACATGGCTGTTCTTATAAGTATAGTATGACCCCAGTATCCAAGGAAGTTACATTGTAAGAGCCCCCATGGATATCTGAAATCATGGATAATAGGAACCCTATTATCCGGCCCAAGCATGCCATAGAATCATACTGGAGGACCTGTATGAAAACATTTCTCTAGGCATTTCTAAGTCCTCCAGTGCAGTTCTATGGTATGCTTGAAATGGAAGTTGACCTTAGAATTGCACTGAAATACCTAGAGAGATTTTTTTCAGATGTGGATAAGTACATTTGTGGATATGGGGGTTGTATGGTAGGCTGCAAAAGTTCATTATTCAATGTGTTTCTCCTGAATCTGTTATTATTTATGGTTGTGTTTGTATCTTGTTTTTGTTGTCCCCCTCCCTTCTTAGGTGAATGAAATTTACCATGATGAATCCCTAGGGGTCCATATAAATGTAGTACTGGTTCGCATGATGATGTTGGGCTATGCCAAGGTAAATAAACCAGGTGAATGGTTCATCTCTCTCCTTTTTCATTCCAGTTACTCTTACTAGGTGAGATGTTAAGTGTGTTGTTGCATGTCCAATAAAAAACAGAACATACTGTAAATGCTTTAAACCAGGGGTGAGCAAAGAGACCCTGGGATCACATGCAGAACCCCCCTGAAAAGCTGTTTGTGGCCATTGAACCCTTCAGATTCTGTGGGCCACCCTTTTTCTGCCCAAAAAAGGAGCAGCAGTTCACCTTTAGAATACATCTTGATACCTTACACTATTTCACATTTTAAAAAAAATAACAATAATTAGACTTCCAGTTTTTCTAAAGAATTTTAGCAATCCATGTCCCCCCAAGTTTGCCTGTAGCATGAAAACAGCCCAGAAGCCCCTCTGTATTTGGAGGGACTGTAAGGAAATCCTAGACTTTTGGGGGTATGTCTGTTCTTATTATCAGGGACAAAAAATAATAGGAACTGTGTCTTGGCTTTTCCATGGCAGTGGGTAACTATAGCTTTCCAGCCATTTTAGATTTAGTTGCCATAATCCCTCACCATAGACTGTGCTTGACTGATGGGCCTTGTAGACCAAAAATATCTTGGAGGTCACAGCTGCTAACCTCTGATCTAACATTTCATAGAAGGAACTATTCCTCATTTTTAAATATACAGTGGACCCTTGTTATACACTGGGGTTTGGATCCAAGATCCCCTGTGTATAACAAAATCCGTGGATGCTCAAGTCCCATTAAATATAATTATATAGCAGAATGGTGTCCCTTATTTAAAAAAATGGAAAATCAAGGTTTGATATATGAAATTTATACTTTTTTGGAACATTTTCAAACCATGGATTCTTGAATCTGTGTATAAAAAATCAGTGTATAAGAAGGGCTGACTGTATCTGTAGGTTTCAGTTGGATGAAGGGAAACAGAGTACAGGTAATGAATGAGTATGCTCCATGGTTTTTCAGAGGATAAAATTTCATGCCTAACAGCATCTGGAATCTGAGCTCTGAAAAAATGAAATGTTTTATCTCTACAAATGATACAAAGAACACAGTTGCATGATTTTGTCATACATTGCACAGATGCTTCTGAATGAATCTCTCTGTGTGTGGTAGGCAATTATTCATATCAATGTTACATCCTTTAATAAAGCAGGGTAAAACATCTTGGGAAGGTAAAATGGCCACTTCATTGATATCCTTAAATGCTCATAAATATTTACAGCCTTTGCATTTGAACACACATATGTTGTGGTTCAAGCAGAATGCTAATAGTCCATGTGTACACATATCACTGCCCTCAGATTTATCTTAAAAGAGTGGTGCATTTTCCTCCCCAGCAGATTGGAATGTAAGCAAAGCACAGCTGTGTGGATCCAGTTGTCCTGGCTGAGCAGTCGTCTTACTCGCTAACCATTTGTCATCTACATAGTTTCTCCTATAGAGAAAAGGTTTCCAAGCTCATTAGTCTGATAAAGAGTATAAACACTGAAGATAATGATTTCTGCAAGATTTCTAATATACAATGTTAACAAGCAGACCCCAAAGCCTGGAGCCAAGGGGGTGCCTGACTCTCACCACCTCTACATATAATCAAGAGAAGCTCACTATATGGGCTGGAAATTCACCACACCACAAGTTTACTTGTCTCTGTTCTGTATCATCAACTGCCACTGACAGAAGAAGAAGGGATGCAGCATGATGTCAGCCAGAGCCTTGAAAATCTACTTTCCTGCACTGTGACTCTCAGAACCCTTTAGCCATCATCTCAGGCTGGGAAATGTTTGGGTGCTGTGGTCCAAGAAGTAACTCTGCTATGCTCTGATGTCAACACATGCAATTAAATTTATCAGATACTAGAGCAGGAATAGGCAAAGGGCAACCCAGATCAGTCCTTCTCAGGCTATCTGAGGTGAGGGACCATCAGTTAATTTTCCCCAATATTCTAGGGACTAATTGCATACACATGTTTCTTTCTTTCCTGGAAGCTCACCATGGAGCAGCTTCCAGTGACTCAAGGCCTAGCACTGGGCCAAGGACTACCACTTTGAGTAGCGCTGTGCTAGCTTTTGCTAGATTGCAATTTCCAGTAGCCCTAGCCAACAAAGACAATGGTGAGGAATTCTGGGAGGTGCAAACCAACAACTATTGGAGGACTGTATGAAAGATGGGAAAGCTACTTTTTCCAATATCCCCAACAAGTGCTGTCAGAAGCAGGTACCTTATTTTGCCAATTTGTGCCAGTCATGTAGTTTGTAGTGGCAAAGCCCAGTAGGAAGTGGGCTACTGCTGTTTCAATTATTACATGCAGGTCAAAAGTGGAAGCAATTTCTTTGATTCTGTTCTGGTTTATATATATTACATTCTCTTTTAGTCAATCAGCCTCATCGAACGGGGAAATCCATCAAGGAGCCTGGAAAATGTATGCCGTTGGGCGTATCAGCAACAAAGAACAGACCCAAGTCATTCAGAGCACCATGATCATGCCATATTTCTAACCAGACAGGATTTTGGACCAGCTGGAATGCAAGGTAGCTTGATGAAAATGTAATGCACATACTTACTTACCTGTGCTTCATTCTGGAAATGTTCAAACCACAGACAATTTTTATTCTTCTTTTTCAAAGTTTGTAAAACATGAAACAAACTGTGAAGTCGAAGGCTTTCATGGCCAGCATCCATAGTTTTTTGTGGGTTTTTGAACTATGTGGCCATGTTCTATAAGGGTTTATTCCTGATGTTTTGCCAGCCACAGATGCTGGCGAAACATCAGGAATAAACGCTTATAGAACATGGCCACATAGCCTGAAAAACCCACAAAAAACTATGAGACCAACTACTTCTATGTTCCTCCCATACTCTCTAACATTTCATGGATGAAAACTAAAATACATGACCAAGCAATTACCGAGTATGGTCAAGGTGCCAAACGTTATTAATGAGGAAAAACACACAAGCCAGGAGAGGCTTTTGCTTGTGTCTACAGGGAAGAATAAGATTCCACCACCTCCTCTCCTCCTTTCTGAGTTACCTGAGCACAGACTACTTTTGCACTGCAAACTCATTTTTTAGCAACTTTAGTAAACTTATGACAAGGGAGGAAGTGGGAGAAGGAGGAGGCAGAAAATGATACATTTTAAAAGCAGCTGGAAAAGTGGAATGACAGAGAAATAATGGGAACTGTCCCTGCCAAACTGGGACAGTTGGAGGGTATGTCCTCCTCCCTGGGCTCATATTTTCCTCAAGGTAGTTCCAACATTCCGTCTTCATGGCTACTAAGAGTCATTTTAAATCAGATATTTTTTTCCTACTCAGATGAATCAAGGCATGTACACAGAGCATCACTACCTGCTTCTGCCCTCATTGAGGAATTTCAGAAGGAGACTTTCAAAGAAGCAGTGAAGCATAGACACTAGGAAAGCATCTTTAGACACTAGGGATGTGAAAAATTGTTTTCCTCTTGAGATTTTGCTCAAATCTGAGCCAGATGAAATTGCACCCCAAGCATTATGAGACTGAGATGCTAAAGCTGGGGAGGGTGTTGTGTTTTGATATTACTGAGAATTGCAAAATAATTTGTACAAAACCCCAGAGCACTGAAAGCAAGATCAGGAGCCAATAGATCATCAACAACAGAAGGTTCCACTAATGTAACTGTGAAAAACACCAGAGCATATGGAGGAGGCCAGCACATCAAGTGACATATGTAGAACTATGTTTGAGCATCCCACTGAGAGCTCTGCATAGTGCCAGGGAACTGTAGGGAGTCATGTATCTAAGGCAATCGCCTTATAGAAGCCCATTACAAACATCTGCCAGCACAACCAGCTCTAGCATAAAGCCCCACTTGGGATATTGGCCAATGTATACAAAATTCATCTAGTTCTGTACAAAATGAATCTATTCAAAATACATCTAGTTCACACATTTAGTATTTATTGTATTTCCCCCTCACCTATTATGGGTGTAAGAGCTGGATGATGAAGAAAGCTGATAGAAAGAAAATCAACTCATTTGAGGTGTAGTGTTGGAGAAGAGTTAGGTGGATATCGTGGATGGCTAAAAAGACAAACAATGGGTCCTAGAACAAATCAGCCCTGAACTCTCCCTAGAAACCAGGATGACTAAATTGAAGTGGTCATATTTTGGGCATATCATGAGAAGACATAACTCATTAGAAAAGATGAAAATGATCAGAAAGACAGAAGGCAGTAGGAAGAGAGGAAGACCACACGCCAGATGGGTGGGCTCAGTCAAAGACAACATGGCCCTAAATTTACAGGAACTGACAAGGATTGTTGGGGACAGGGTGTCTTAGAGATGCCTCATTCAGAGAGATGCCAGAGGTTGAAATCAGCTTGAGGGTAGTTAACAATCAATATTTTGTAAAATACTGAGTGTTTTACTAAACATGCAAAAATAAAAAATGGAATGTGCTCATTTTCTCAGGAAGTCCTTCCTTTTATATTAAAAAAAATCATCTCATAATATCTAATAGTAAGGATTTTTTTTCTTTTGCATCCCATAAAAAAATTACAAGACCAATATAACTGAGTTTACATTCCCATTGCAGTGTATGGGGTTAAACAATTCTTGCCTACCCATTCTCCTCCCGCCTTTCACAACAGCCAAAACACCCCTTAGTATTGCAACCTGAAGATGTGGTAAAGAATTTGGAGGGCTGTTTTAACTGAGCTTTCTTTACAATGCTGTGTGGGGGAAATGAAGTTCAAAACACAAGAGAGTACTAAAGTTGCAGTTGCGAAATTGAGCAATGCTGTCAGGTAGACATGTTAAATTGTCATGCAGAACAGAAAACCCTCTAAGTGAAGCATAAAAGAAGTCAGGCTTGTAGCAAAGGGTTATGATTAAGTTATCCATCCTGTCAGTGTATTTGGGTTTGTTTCTTCTTTTTTTGACATAAGTTGTTTTAGTAGACAACAATGATGGACAGCTCAATCATATGCAGAAGTAATTTTTGGAATCAAATGTAACTTGCTTCCAAATAAATATACATAAGATGGTGTTTGTTAGTCTACCTCCGAGATCATATAAAGGAAATCGCAAGAGAGTAGGTAAGGCCTGTCAGAATGAAAGAAAGTTGTCAATTTAGTGTCCTACTTCTACAGGTCTGTCTGCTCTATAGCATTTAAGCAGTTTGATACCACTTTAACTAGCATTCCTCCATTCTATGAAATCCTGAAATTTGTGGTATTCAGATTGTGAGGTATTCAGAATTATTTGCTAAAAAGTGGTAGTAGTTCAATGGACTAGAGCTTGGCAACAAAGAATTCTATATACCTTTTGAGTGTGTGTGTCTTCAAGTCGCCTGTCAACTTACTGTGACCAAATTACAAATCCCAGGATTTCAAAGGTTGAAACCATGGCAGTTAGCGGTATCAAATTTCTATGGCTATGGAGATTATTGCATTAGCTTCGCTGCCTGAATAGACCCAGGATGTACCTTTGCATTCACCCATCACCAGGCAGTATGCAGCCTGTATGCAACCTAGGCTTCTCCAGGCGTTGTCCATAACTTTTAAAGAATGGGAAAATCCTGTTGAATACTGCCCAGTGATGGGTGAATGTGATATAATCTGCCTTAAGAAAGTTACATGCCAGGTCTATCCTGGCAGAGAAGCTAATGCAATAATCTCCTATGTAATACAGTACTCACAAAACTACCTGGGTCTGGTGGGCTTTGGGAATGGAATGCTAGTCTTGATAGAGCTTGGCCTGATATTGTTCTTTATTCTTATCCGTAATTATCAAAATGTTAAGACAATAAGAAAAACCAGAATTTATGGATGCCATCACTTGTTCACTACGAGTCATAGCTTGCTGGACAATGCTTATTCTGCAGGACTATGGCTTGTTACAGACTGCCAAAATAAAGCTGCTTCGGGTCTCTTTGGAGATATGCTATTTAAATGATGCATGGGTCCTAAGAGTCCGGAGGTTGCGCCAAAGCCACACTCCATTCCTAAGCACTGGAGTGCAGCTTTGGTGCAGCTTCCGGATTCTTCGGATGCATGCATCATTTAAACAGCATACCTCCAAAGAGACCCGAAGCAGCTTTATTTTGGCAGTCTGTAACAGGCCTTTGTTGTGCATAGGAGCAAGGCCAAGAAACAGCTTGGGGGAAAGGCTGTAGCTTTGCATAGAAAAGGTCCCAGGTGTAATCTCCAATTTTCTAGGCAACGTTTGAGGGGGACAAACCCTGTTGGGAAGCCTAGAAAACTGTGCAGCTTAGTATTTGTAATACTTAGCTAAAGAGACCAATTGCATGACTCACCAGATGACATCTTATTGTGAAGCAATAGGAAACATGTATTTTTCTATTGCACAAGGTACAGGAATGTCTCCTTCTGAACCTGCAAACATTGACCACAAAATCTGTTCTTTAGCTAAATTAAAAATTGACATTTTTTCCAGGTGGAGTTATAAACAAATGTGATGATATGTTTTGCTTTTAAATACCAACCTTTAACACTTTAACACTTTCAACAGGATATGCTCCAGTAACAGGCATGTGTCATCCTGTCAGAAGCTGCACTCTTAACCATGAAGATGGGTTTTCTTCAGCATTTGTGGTTGCCCATGAAACTGGCCATGTGTAAGTCTTACTAGAAAATTAGTACTGGATCAACAATTAGAGATCTCTGTTCTAATCTACCACTTGATGTATGTTAAATGCCATTCCCCCCCCCCCCCCCCCAGACAGAGAGAGAGAGAGAGAGATTCAAAGCAAGAAGATGCAGTGGTAGTGATTTCTATGGCAGAATCTGCTTCCTAGCAATCTGGGGGCACTTCTTATTGTTGTTCTCCAAGAAATAATCTTTGATAAGCTTTAAGCCATTTTCACCTGAGGATCAACAGAGGAATATCAGGGTTTTTAGTTTTAACTGCTGTTTTTATGCTTGATATTGTGTTTTTAATATGTTATACTGTTTAATACTGTCTTAAGGGGGGGAGGGATAAAGTGTTTTTAATTGTTATATTTTATATTTTATTGTTGTTAACCGCCCGGATTGGTTTGCCAGAGGGCGGTATACAAATAAATATTATTATTATTATTATTATTATTATTATTATTTGTTTATTGGAGCTATACCCCACCTTTGAATTCAGGGCAGGTATATGTGCTATTCAGGTGTTCTTCTATCAGCACTTCCATCTGAAAGGAATATCATACTGGGATAGTGAGCTTCATACCACCCTGTTTTATGCATGTACATGCCTTCCACCCCTCTTTCAATGGGTCCATCCACAGAAGGTTTTTTGGTCAAGGTCTGGGTCCACTCTGCCTTTATTGGCAAAATCTCAGATTCATGTTCCTTCATCTTTCCCCAACCTGGTGTCCTTCAGATGTTTCGTACTTTAGTATTGATCATCCCTAACTATTGGTCATGTTGTCTCTGGTTAATGGAATATTGGGGCTGATGAAAGCTGGAGGGCATCAGGTTAGGGAAGTCTACAACTCTTTATTGGTTTTACTATGGTGAAAACTGTGATTTGAACTATGCCACTAACAGACATCTTCTAGGGCATGTCTACACAAACCAAATGAACCAGTTTTCCCCTGCCATCATTGCAGCCTGTCTACATGATGTAGGGACAAATCCCCAATTCGAGTGCTTTACAAGTGAGGGCCAATTCTGCCCCAAATCCACCCTATCCCTGCCTAAATTTTCAAAAATTGATTCTTTGCTCTGGATTTTGCAGGAAAATATGACACACTCCATAATGACACCAGGCAGCTTTTTACACATGCCTCCACTGTCCTTGCTGCTACCACTGGCATGAGTCACTCCCGCGGAGATCACAACAAAGCACTGAGCCATGTGATCAAGATGGGCACCTCATTTCTGACCTCAGAGGGAGTAACTTATGCCACAGCAGAACACGTGTGTGGACAGCCATCTGGTATCACTATGGAGTGCGGAGCTAATGGTGGGAATCTGGGGCAGCTAGGGGCCAGAATACTCTGGCAGCATCCTGGAGTATTCTGACTGGTGTAGATGAGCGCCTAGACACAGGAAAAAATTCTCTACCGTAACAATTTCTTACGTAAGGTGAGTCTTCTTTCTTTTTAATGAGAGATCATTCTCACATATGAACCATTGGTTGGATTCTGAAGAATCAGGGTTGTTAGAGACAAATAAGAATCAGGTTTACCATCACAATGAGAATAGGGCATGCTCATAGACAGCTCTGGTTCTGTGAAATGCAGGTAGCTTAAACTCATTTGACTGATATGGTTTCCTTTCAAGGAATCTTGTGCTGGAAAAAGTCAGCTCAACATGAACCTACAACATCTTTAAGAAGGCTTATTATCTTCTAGCTCAGTTAGTAGATATCATGGATAATGGATGTGCTTTTGCATCATAATCCCTTATCATGGTCTCTGTTGAGTGCAGCTTCTAGAAATTGAAATCTAAACCATCTGAATGATTTACTACCCCTTATTTCTATGCTAACATCCATTTGTTAATCTTTGATTTCAGGTTGGGAATGGAACATGATGGTCAAGGGAACAGGTGTGGGGACGAGACAGCAATGGGGAGTGTGATGGCTCCATTGGTGCAAGCTGCTTTTCACCGTTATCACTGGTCCCGATGCAGTGGCCAGGAACTCAAAAGATACATACAGTAAGGACCAGCATGTGGTTGGGTAATTCTCTACTAACAATTTGCAGAGGGGATAATGCATAGCAATGGTGGAAGCTGTCCTGTGTAACACTCATTGTTTACTAGAAGACTGTAAGGCCATCTCAAGGCATTTTGGTGCCCGAGCAAAGATCAAAATGGCTCCCCTTGTATGTCCTTATATAAAACCAAAGTGGACCCACAGTGCTGAATAGTGTTTGTTCAACACTGGCAATGGGATAGTATCCTCCACATAACTTAAAGGGAATATGCTAATTTAGGAGATGCAGAACAGGCCAGATTGAACATGGCTCTTTAGTTCAACAGAATAAGGGGCATTGCCCAAGATGCCCCCAAGCACAGAATACCTTCTTTTATAATGCTCCACCTCCTCCAGTAAATATGCTATAATAACCAGGGTTTATGGCAATAAGGGGATTCTAGCCCCAGTGTATTGAATTTTTTTATTCTCATTCCACAGTCTCATTTTCTTACTGTCCTGTTCAAATTTTTTTGGTTGTTGTAAAGTTTATTGAGTCTTTGCTTCCCTCTAGTGCTGGACATGATACATAGATAGATTTCTTGTATGTCCTCAAGTCATTTCTCACATGTAGGGACCCCAAGGCAAACCTAGCACAGGGTTTTCTTGGCAGAAATTGTTCAAAGGGGGTTTGCTCTTGCCCTGCTTTGAGTGTGACTTGCCCAATGTCACTTAGTGGGTTTTCATGATCGATAGATAGATAGATAGATAGATAGATAGATAGATAGATAGATAGATAATTTGCTGCCCTCTAGTGCTGGACAAGATGGATAGCTGGATCAAGGGATCTGCTGCCCTCTAGTGCTGGATATGATAGACAGATAGATAATTCTGAAATGTTGAGTATAAGTATGACTAGAGCAAAGCTTGTTATAAACAGGGATGCCCTCATTATTCATGATCGGTGATGCATCCGAGTGTGCGTAATCAGTGTGACTAATAATTACATTCTGATTGAAAAGTAAATTGGAAACCGCAGTTCCAGCTGACAACTTTCATCTTTTCTCTTTTGTTCCCCATTGCATTGCCAGCTCCTATGACTGCCTCCTTGATGATCCCTTTGAACATGACTGGCCCAAACTTCCTGAGCTGCCAGGAATAAATTATTCGATGGATGAACAGTGTCGTTTCGATTTTGGTGTGGGCTACAAAATGTGCACGGCGGTATGTCCAGAGAGGTTTCTAGAAAGTAAGGCTGGACCAAACTTTTGGACTGTTAAAAGTTCAGCCTGAAAATTGAAGAGGGTTGGGTGAGAAGGGGTGTGTGCATCTACAGTACTTTACCTCTCTCACAGTCTTCAGTGGAGTTGATAGGGTAAAGAGGATGATACTTTCTGACACTCCCACCCACAGGCAGCTCACCCCATACACCCAGTGCCTTCATGTAGGTTACGTTTTGGGAGATAGACCCCAGTATGGGGTTCCACTAATTTGATCTGAAAACCATTTGTCCTGTTCCTCTACAGTAGCTGAAATCTTCCTCAATATTGTAATATGCAAATAGAGGTGCAGAATTGGAGGAGTGAGCACACTGAATCCCAGTTCTGGGAAAAGAGCGGGATACAAATTATTATTATTATTATTATTATTATTATTATTATTTCAGCCAATGTGTGTGTTTTTTTTAGAAAAAATACAACATTGAGTTTTAGCCAGTTGATATTTTTGTTCATATTTTCGCCTCCACAAAATTGAGAAAGTGGAAACGATTAGAGCCTGGGTCATTTATTTAAAGGGCAAAAATGCCATTCTGTTCAACTTGAAATGATATAATGATAGAATTGGAAGGGGCCACTTAGGCCCCAAGTCCAATCCTACACTCAATGCAAGAACTCCAGCTAGAGCATCTCCATTAGCCTCTCTTTGAAGATTTCCCAATAAAGAGACCCCACCACCTTTCTAGGTAATTGGTTCCAATATCAAACCAATCTTACTATCAGGAAGTTCCTTGCGGTGTTCAATCAAAATGTTTTCTTTCACTTGCTAGTTGTATGGGAACTGGCTCACATGAGTGACATGCTTGTTTTTAGCTGTGTTTAAAATTGCTATTAAAAATATTAAAAAATGGACAAAATTGGACAAAAAACCCTACCCAAACTTAGGATCATTATTTGTTTAACTAATGTCTTAACAGTTAATCATGTTTCACTTTTAGCCAGTTGTGACTCTTTGATAATGGGCTATATTTTTAACCTGAAAATTAAGAAAGGGAAAACCTTCAAAACCTGGAGTATTTGTTTCCTTATTTTAGTTTATTTTTATAAAAGCCCTTGTTCTGTTCTAATGTTGGTTTCTTTTAATTGATCGTGATAAGAAAAATGGCTTATTGGATTTTAATGACATGTTACTTTTTATGTATGGAAAGGGATCTTGTAGCCCCTTTGATTCAAACTGAGTGAAAGAAGTTCTAGCATAAGCTTTCATAAACTAGGTCTGCTTCCTCGGATGCATGAAATGAACTGTAACCAGATCTCAAAAGTGGTGCAAGATCTCTTTGCATTCTTTCCATACTGATATTCCAAACCAACATGGGCATCTCTCTGAATGATCCATTTTAGTTATGTTTAAAAATATATAGTTAAAATATAACAATGGGCAGCAATTTAAGATCAAAAATAACCATTACTTGTTCAATTAATGTCATAATACTGTGCCTAATTGTGTTATTTCTTAAAGGTGATGTTACTCAGTAACTTAGTGTGCTGTAGGGTTGGGCAAAATAGCCCAATGAAGACTGATCATGCTCAGTAGTACAGAATATTGATTATCACTTGAAAAATGGGAAACAGAGGTGATGATAGATGTGGAATAGGCTGGAAGGTCCTGCAGAAAAGCACATCTGACTGTATGTTTGGACTTCCACATACAGGACCCTTGCTGGTGATAACATGTTGCAATATTTTGTTGCAGGTCTCACATGTATTACATGTTGATGGCTCTACTTGTTTTAAATTGAGGGGTGTGTACAGTATATAAAACCCACTTTTTCCCCAACTTGCTCCCTTCTGATGTGTAAGACTGTAACCTCCATGACCTGAGCTGTTGTGAAAGCTTGGGATGCATCAACTGACTATGAAGCAGAGTATCCATTCTCTAAATAAATAAGAAGTGTGTTCTCTTCCATAAGGGAAGTGCAAAACAAGACATGGAGAATCCTAGCAAATGTTGTAAAATAACTCGGTACAAGTGCAGTATGACTCTGGTAGCTTTGGGGATATGTTCCCAGAGTTACCGCAGTTAGCGAAAATCGTGGATAACCCTGTATTTTCAGTGGAAGTTGACACTGAAGGATCTCCAGATGCCTAGAGATACCTTTTTTCTGGATACTGTTGAAACCACGGCTGCTGAACCCACGGATAAAGGGTTGATAATGTTTAAAAAAAACAGCTTGCTTTTAGGAATATAATGATGTTGTAAAACTTTTTTCTTTCATTTTTTTGTTAGAAACTCTCTGCATGTTGAAACTGTTTGTATTTAATATGTGGTACCTTGGTGTCTGACCCTTCCCAGTTTCGAACCTTTGACCCATGTAAACAGTTGTGGTGCAGCCATCCAGACAATCCCTACTTCTGCAAGACAAAGAAGGGGCCTCCACTTGATGGGACAGAATGTGCCCCTAGTAAAGTGAGTATGTGCTTTCAAGTTAAAGTTCACACTTTTGTCACTATTCAAAGTGTGACTCTGGGTAGCTTCCAGCTAGAGATATACTTGAAGAATGTAAATATTTACTTATTTCATCCTCACATGCAAGAATTCATAATTTCAAAACTTATCTTTCTGCTAGGTGACATTGCAAGGGTTTTGTGTCTTTTCTGATTATTTTTCACACTTCTGATGAAAAATTCATTTTTGAAAAGACTTGGGTTTGTGTAAAAAAGTTCTTTTCAGAAATAGGGTGTTTTCACAAAATACACTGTTTGCTGATTGTGCTAAAATCTTACAGATGTGAAAAAGAAGGCCTTGCACAAAAACATCTATTGATAGAACATTTCAATATGACCTTTTACATCCAGTGTGAGACTATTTTGAATTTTCTTTAGACCCCTAATATCATTGTCCAAGTACATGACCACAGAGGAATCTTAAATAACACATTAGTTTGTTTATCCATGTAGCTTGCTGTTGTCTTCTCTGACTAGCCAGGCTACCCAACATCTTTGACAGAGAACATGCTTTCCCATCAACTGCTTCCTGATTCTTTCAATAGCCAAGATTGAACCAATGTGCAACACATCTTGTTCTGAGTGATGCACCCTCCTATGTGCAACTCATCTTATTTGCAGTGATGTAGAGTCAACTCAATTGACTTGGACTCAAGTCACTTCAGTGACTCAATTGGATTCAACTTGGCAATAAATGACACATTGAGGTGACTTGACTTGCATATTTTTAATGACCAACTTGCTGGTGTCATTCACTTTAAGTAGGAAGCAATATCCACCCCCAGAGCACAGGTGTGTTTCTTAGAGGGGACAGCAAATGTGTTTGACAACAGACCTGAGACAGAAGCTTTTGAAAAGATTTAGAAAACTTCTCTAATGTGAAGCAGGGACAGGCTGCCAAGCAGACCTCAAGCCCAGTCTCAAGCCTATTGCCTAACATGTCTACTTAAGGAAATGCATCGCACCTCCTTTTTCTGTTTAAAGGACTCGACAGACAAATGGCTCTGTGATGCCCGTTTTTGCCCTGCATCCTTGCCACAGCTACCAAAAGGTGCGGTAAAGATGTGCTCCCTCTCAGGACCAAAAAGAAGCTGCCAAAGGCAGCTTCCTGAAAGGGGTGCGATTGGCGCTCTGATCACATCACTTCTGGCAAGCACAGTTTGGGCACTGTGCCATGCTCACGCCATCATGGTGCCACCTATGTAGATGGGGGCAAGCAATGATGGCGGCCTCCTCACAGACTAGGACTGCTGGGGGTGTAAATGCCCAGCCTCATCTAGCCCTAGTTCACCGGTAAGATGCTGCTGATTGCCCTTCTGTACCTAGCCAAACTTTACACCTAGTGTTGAGTCTGGACTTGAGACTTGAATTGATAGTATCTTGGAAGGACTTGAGACTGAAATTGAGACTTGAGAATAGAGGTGTGACACTTGACTTAAGACTTGATACTCCAATACTTGTACTCCAATACTAGAATGCATCATTGTGTATTTGTCAGTGAGTTGTTGTTCATATCATCCATATAGCTTCGGGACTGGCTGTATTTTCCAGGAGTGGTACTCGCTGACATAAGACCATAGTAGGCCCTGAATACATAAAATGCTCCGGATTCCATTTAATCTTGGAAGTTAAACAGGATCAGCACTTCTTAGTACTTGGATGGGAGGGTGACAATGAATATCATGTGCTGTAGGCTATATTCCAGAGAAAGGAACTGGCCAAACCACCTCTGGGTGTTCTTTGCCTAAGAAAACCCTATGAAATTCATGGAATCACCATAAGTCTACAGGTGACATGAAGGCACACACATGCACAGAGCATTCATCTCTCTAGTTCAATGATTGCCAACTGCTTCCCAGTGTTTTATTCAAGATTCCTTCCTAATCCCACCTGGAGATCTTTTGTGGTCCTTGTTGGTTTTCCATCCAAATACTTTGCTTAGCTTCCAAAATAAGACAGAGTCAGGTATGTTCAGGATTGTATGTATGGCTTAGCTAATTTGATTGAATCATCTTCAGCTATTTATTTACAAATGGGCCTGCTACAAGATGGTAGTTTCCACTTCCATGGAGGTCCTGATTCTGTGCTAATGTTAAAGAAATAATGCCCCCCCATGTAAAAGAAGGCCTGTAAATATTAGTTTTTTTAAAAAAACAAATTATCACTCCATTGAATATGGAAAGTTATTCTACTTTTCTCATACATAACAACAACTATGGCAGAATGTTTAGAAGAAAAAGATTCAGTATAAAAATATGCACTTGGGAGCAAGCAGAATAATGGATTTTCTTCATTTTCTAATTACACTAATTCTAACACTGAGTTCATTCAAAGAACACAAGAAGAGTCATGTCAGATAAAATGAAAGACCTATGTAGCCTAGTTCACACAGTAATTAACAGAACATGTGTTCAGAAGCCACCATGTCTACCTCCATGCTCTGTGGCAACATTTATACAAAACCACACTGTGGTAGTACTCCAACAAAACAAGGATAACACAAGAGCTACCTTACAGTGAATCTATTACCATTTGTCTGTCTCTCTCTCAAGTTCACTTCCTCTCCCTCAATTAAAATATCCCAGTGCTCAGTGAGACAGTGTTTTCTGCTGCCTTCTGCCTTCCCTGAGGCTCTCATGGAGAATGGGCCTCCCTGTTGACAAGTGGTTCCACCGAGTGAGATCACTTACTTACAGTATCTCTGGAAGGCAAACTATCATTATGGTCTAGAATATTTTTGTTTGTTTCTCCTTTCATCCTTCAGTGGTGCTATAAAGGTCACTGCATGTGGAAGAATACCAACCAGCTGAAGCAAGATGGCAACTGGGGAGCATGGACGAAATTTGGCTCCTGCTCCAGAACATGTGGAACTGGTGTTCGCTTCCGGACAAGGCAGTGCAACAATCCCATGTAAATCAGGGGAGCAGCAAACTTTGCATGTACAGAATTTTGGGGTGTATATCATGAGGGTTAATCATGCTACTTAAATTGCTGGGAGTCCTGTGAGGGAACCCATAAATTGATAGGGAAATTAATTTAGCTCAATAGGGTGCAACAAAAGGGCCAGGGTAACACCAGCCTGGATCTTTTGCTTTTTCTAACAGTTCCCAACCCACAGAACTCCAGAGGCAGTTTCCAAATTAATGTAGTTGATTTATAAACAGGGAATCAATGCACATGCAAGCATTCTCTATCTCTATCTCACCCCCCCACCCCCACCCCCAAGAACTAACAAAGCAAAGGTGGGAGAAAATGGATAGTTGGGGCTTTACTAATGGAGATGCTACACCGATCTTGAAGCATCATTCCAATTGTGGGGGAATCCGGAATGAGGATGACTTAGTGGTTGCCAGCAAGTGGGGTGGCCAGCCAAAGACGTGCCAGATTAGTCCAACAGAGATTCTGTACAATTCCAAGCTAGACCAAATTGCTATCAAAAATACAGTGGAAGGCAGTCATTTAAGGATTGTTATGTTTATGTGTTTTTCCAAAGTGAGGGGAATAGTGTTTGATCTGAAAAGCGTTGTACATTTTTCCAATCAAAGAGAGTTCCGTCTCCTGAAAGAGGCCTTCTTTATCTTTGATATGCAACCCATCTCCAAGCCCAACTCTCTTCACATCCCTATGTGAATGGATGATGTTGATCTCATATCCAGCTAAGTGCCTCTAGCATCTCTGTGCTAAATTTGCAAGTGTGATCTGGTTAATTTCCTGCTCAGGAGAAGCCCTTGTAGGGCTACTTGCCTTAGAGATACTAACTTGATATCAGGGCTATAGGGGAGTGAATAAGAGATGGCTCTTGGGCTACAGTCAAATAACTATTTTACTGAGATAGCAGGTGTGAAGTGCTTGAATACTAAGAGACATGATGACCCGAAACTTCAGATGAGGACATTAATATAAAGAAAGTTGCCTAAATCTACCTCTGCTATCTTGCAAACGTTTGTAGCCCACCCCAAGAAAAGCCTCCCCTGAGCGCCAGAGAATACACCTGAATACTCTGAGAGGAACAGAGATAAGGAAATGCACCATCAGTTATCTTCCATAAACTAATTGATTTTAGGATCTAAGTCAAGGAGGAGGGGGAAGAGATGATGGCTATATCTTTACTATGTAAAAGAGAATCCCCACAACTAGAATTTAGAACTGGCATGGGGTGGGGAGGACAAAATGTTATTGACTGCAGTCCCCGTCATTCCTGGCTATAGCCCATGTTGATGGAGCTGATGGGAGTCATAGTCCACCAATATCTGGATGGACCACGCAGTCACTAATCTTGCTTTATAGACAAGAATAGAACAGTGTTGATAGGTTTCATAGTCTAGAGAAGGTGACTGGAAAGTCAGAAGGTAATTCAAGCATCCTAATTAATGCTTCTAACCATTTGCTCCCTAAAGGCCTGTTAATGGAGGTCAAGATTGTGCCGGTGTCAACTTTGAGTACCAGCTATGCAACATGGAAGAGTGTCCAAAGCATTATGAAGACTTCCGAGCCCAGCAGTGTCAACAACGCAACTCACATTTTGAATATCAGAACAGTAAACACCACTGGCTGCCATATGAGCATCCTGATGGTATGCAATGAGGTTTTCTTGCTTCTGTTCTTCTTTCACAAAACCTGCTTCAAATATTGCAAAGAACAAAAAGAAGAACAAATCCACTCTTGGCATGGATATGTATTTCTTACAGAGCAAGTTTTGCACTGCCTTTGATTGATCACTAGTGATTGATAAGTGGTAAAGATAACAGGATTCGGAGGAAGATTTCAATAGTAATAGGGTATAAATTCTTCTAGATCAGTGATTCCCAAACTTTGGTCCTCTAGGTGTTTGGACTTCAACTCCCAGAAACCCCATCCAGCTTAGCCAACAATCAGGAATTATGGAAAATGACACTCAAAACCTCTGGAGGATCAGAGTTTGGGAACCAATGTTCTAGACTGTCCTTGGAAATCTTATATTCTGTTGGGTTTAGGTTGGACTTTAAAGGAGTTATTCAAGATGATGAATCTGTTTTAGAGAAAGGGCTCTACACCTTGGATACCTCTTTTCAAATTCAGGAAACCCACAATGGATTCACTACCTTGCAGATGTAGCAGCAACTAGCCACCATTGATGCCCAAGTGTTGTTTCCCACAAATGTTTCTAGCAGTTTTTTTTGTGGGTTTTTTGGGCTATGTGGCCATGTTCTAGAAGAGTTAATTCCTGACGTTTCACCAGCATCTGTGGCTGGCATCTTCAGAGAATGCTGGTCTGGAAGAGAGTGGGTATATATATACAGTACCATGTGATCCTGGGTAAGGAGGAGTGATTCCCATGTTAATCTGTGTATTGTTCTGTTGTTGATGGTCGGGCCTCGGGGGGGGGAGGATATGCAAAAGAGGATTAGTTTCTAGCAGGTATTCACAAATTTTTAAAGTGGTCCAACAAACACTCACTAAATATCTGTAGGATACAAATGATGAATCAGGAAGATCAAGATTTCTAGGCAAGTTATTCCTACTTAGTCTCTGTCCATCCCCATCAACAATTCTCTCTTACATGGTTAGGATCACAGTAAGATAATGCATGCAACACACTAGAAATAATCAAAAGTGTCATTGTGTAATGTTACTATGTGCCTTCAAGTCAACTCCAACTTACAGTGACTTTATAAGGGTTTTTTTGGGTAATATTTATTAAGAAGAGGTTTTTCATCAACTTCCTCTTAGACTGAGAGAGTGTGACTTGTCCAAGGTGACTTGTGGCTGATTCTTAGTCCAACACTAAGTCCAACACTTGGACCACTGTTGCACATGCCAAGCATTATTTAATCACACTATATCCATTTATGTTGAGGTTTCTGAACTGGTGTTTCCATGAAAGGGACAATTGAACTGGTTTTATAATATGGATATGGTTCCTGATAGTGACCTTAATGCAGTTGCTAACTGATCCCAGCAAATGTAGACTCAGTGACTCATTTGTAGATTGATAAGTCAACACTCATTGACGTTCCAGTGATTAAATGAATTTGCTTTAGTTGGAACTAGCAACTGTGTTTAAATCTTAGGATACACTGAGAGTACATTCTGACTGCATTCTTGTATTACATAGCCACCAAGAGGTGCCAGCTTTATTGCCAATCCAGAGAGACAGGAGATGTTGCTTATATGAAACAACTTGCCCACGATGGAACACGCTGCTCATACAAAGACCCATTCAGCATTTGTGTGCGTGGAGAGTGTGTGGTGAGTTTTTTAGTTTTTTTATCATATCGATTGCTTTTTGCAGCTGAAGTTCTTCATAAGAAAATGATTTGGACAAAATATCCATGCATCATGGCCTGAAATCCTGAAGAGATGCTGTGAGTCAGCACAGATAATATAAGACCAATTTGTGTATTCCTCTTAATATTTCCTGGGACCATGATGCAGTGATAAATTCACTGCCAATAGAAAGTACCATTTACCAGGAGGGATATTTAGATCTTCCAAAGTACAAGCAACCCTTGCTTTTATTTAAAATGAAAACCAAAAGTGACACGTTTGATCTGGACTGTGTGCCTTTCCAAATGATATTTTCTATGACTCTTGGTTCTGCTGATACATTTGAATGTCTCTCTGCAGAAAGTGGGCTGTGACAAAGAAATTGGGTCCAACAAAGCTGAAGACAAGTGTGGAGTGTGTGGGGGAGATAACTCGCACTGCCGAACAGTAAAAGGAACCTTCACTCGAACCCCTAAGAAGCCTGGTAGGAATACTTTCACTTCAGAGAAGTCTAGTTGTTCATCTGTTTGTGCATTGCATTTGTAATAATAACTAAAAACAAAAACCTAAAGTAAAAAACTAGAACTAGTAGTCCATTGCACCTGTGGAGATTCCAGTTTTGTAGACAGTCTACAATAGACACTGCATCTTGAAATCTGGCTGAGCTAATACATAAGTAATGGGGGAAGGTTCTATTATTGGATGGTTGAAAACTGTACTTGAGACCAACATTTGGAGATAGTGAAATGAAACGAAATTTTATTTATATACCACCGTTCCTATGATCACAGTGGTTTACAACAAAGTAAAACACAATACAATACAAATTACAATCAGCATAAAAAGCATATACTACAATACAGCAATCAAATAATAAAACAATCTAAAATTACATTAAATAGTGTACAGCAGCGAAAAAAGACAGGACATGTCCCCAACCAACCCAGTGACACCTAATTTTCAATCACACAATAATGTTTTACTATTGTCGTAAGATGTTTTGTTGTTTTGTTGTTTGCATTGATGTTTCCAGAAAAGTCTAATCAGCTTTTTCCAACAGGGAAACAATTAAGCAAGAGATGCCAAAATGAACTCAAAGTTCTGGAAAATGAAATCTGCAAGTATCTGACTGTTTTTTTTTTATTAGTCTTAGCTTTCATTGACTATTATTTTAAAGAATTGCTGCATTTTTTAAAAAAAATGCAATTTAGAATTTATGTGATGAATTTGATTCATTAAAATGCACTCCTATGAAGACATAGTCAATGAAAATTCAAGACTTTGATGCCCATTCGCTAACAAAAAACATTCTGTTTAAGGGAAGACAAGAGGCGCATTCACTTTGCCCAAAGGAGCTCGTGATGTTTCTGTTTCTGAAAACAAAGAATCTAAAAATATCCTGGGTAAGTTTTGCCCCACTGCAGGATGTTGGGCATCCATGACCACCATTGCTTCACTTCTCATTGCTGGCCAGTCACTTATAAGCATTGTAAGAAGAGGCAAATGTTTCCTATGAGATTGTCTTGATCTCTTATAATGAGAATATTCTGACCATTGAACCTTACTTTCCAAAGTCTATTGTCCATTAGTGTTGTTTTTTTTTTTTAAAAATCAAGTTGAGCTTTCTTGGAATAAAGTATTTGGCTACCATTAGCAATTTCAGCAATGCCCCAAAGCCCAGATTTTAGCTATTGCTGGAAGCAGGAATGACTTCTCCCCTGTAATACATATTTACCACAGATGCATTTACAATATGAATGGCATCTTAAATTTACAATACATGTAGAGCATGCTCAAAATTTAGGGATACTTTAGAGAAATGTACAATCCATGCAAACTGCTATTTTCATTCCACAAATCATAGGAAACAAACTCTTTGTCTAAATTATCCGGATTGCTATGGTCTCCTGAGAACATAACAAAGTGGTTTGCAATAAAATTAGCTTGTTTCCCTCACTGATCCATACAGAAGTGGGGGATGCAATGCAGCCTAATCACCAATATTGCAAACCTCTCTGTCCTTTTCATTTACATTCCATGGGCTTATGGATGTACCAGCTCTGCAGATGGGGTCCACCATCTTCTTGCGACCTGCTAACGCTAGCAATTATTTCTCTTCTTTTGTTTTCTACTCTGCTTTCTCCCAAATGCCTTGCTGCACATGCCAAAGGGTACCTTAAGATGTTTGACATCCCACCGGGTGCTAGACATGTGAGCGTCCAAGAAGACGAGGCTTCCCCTCACATTCTTGGTAAGTGCTTCTTTGCTTCGGTTAACAGCCCCGATTCCAAAGTCTCACACCCCATTCTGAATGATCCATAGGAGTTGTATGTATGCTCTGCTTCCTCTACTAAACTTGAAATCCCAGGACACCTTAGGTTAGAGTCATGCTAATTGATGCGGGGTCAACCAATATAACTGAGTTGTGCAGATACTTATTTAGTTCATTTCTACATCACCTAAATACCTAACAGTGTAAAGTAGTACCGTGCACTTCTACTGGCAACCACATACAATATTTTGTCTTTGCAAAATGTCCTCTTCACTATATGCACTCTTAAATTTTAAGTGTGTTCAAGAAGAAGAAGGTTTTGTCCTTGAGAGCAAAAATTGTTGTCTCCATTTTGAGAAACTGGTGAATAAGTGACAAATTTAACAGGTTATTTTTTTTTATCCTTAATGTTGAACCAGCCACCATCAGTGCCCCAAAATAAAGAATAATGTGTGATTCCAATAGACACATTTTAGCAGCAGCAAAGCTGTAGTGACATCAGGAACACATCCCCATGTCATTGTGGAGCATATTTTCTGTCTATGAGAAACACTTTGTGCCTCTTAAGAGATACTCAGTCCAACTATGCCTCCTCTATATTATACTGGATCTTTTAATCAACCCCCCTCCCCCATTTAAAAGTGGTATGTGCTTTCCCCACTGAATGAAATAGGTGCATTAATTTCTCTTTATATTAGTATTTGGGGTGTATTTGAAGTGTGTACAATTTGGTTTTATGAAATTACATAAAGGACAACAAATTTTGATAGTGATGCCACACCAATAGCATCTCTTTTCAGTGATTACATTCAAAGGATCCATTTTGAGGCACAGTTTTTATGCCATCTGCCATGTTGTCTGAAATCTCAGCAGCTCAAAAATAGCGTAATAAATAAAATAGAAATATGACTTCTATTGGTCCTTTGGTAAAGGATTTAAGAAGGGTTATGAAGACAGTATGGGAGCAGAATGGGAAGGTACATCGTTGACAGGCAGCACTCTTGAAGCATTGTGGAAGTGAAAGGCTCAGAAACCAAATGGCTCTGAAACATAGATGTAGGAATATAAATAATATTTGCAGATAGATTTTTTTCCTAAAAAATAGTGCCCTGACATGTGGAGACAGCACTTGAAAATCATTGACAGCTGCTGCAAGAACTTTCACCCCTTTGAGAGAGAGAAGCGGCTAGTGTCTATTTTTGATTTTTTTTTTCTCATAAAAAAACCCTTTTGCTGAGTTTTGTAAAAACTGCATCTTGCACAAATGCAGATGTAGTTTGCAGAACTGCAATATTCTTGTGCAAAAAAGTTGTATACAGTTTTTGTGCGTGAAATGGCCATATTTTTTTGGGGGGGGGCACGAATTTGAAATGTTTTATTTTTATTTTTATTTTTTTTATCTCTGTACATGGATGGACAACTTTAGTACACCCACTCTGGACCTGATCTGGGCCACAACCCTGCTGAACTTGTTGGGAAAGCTATTCATTTCTGCTTTTAAAACACACACACACACACACACACACACACACACACACACACACACAGAGTCTTATTTTGCTAAAGCAGCAGTGGCCAAACTGCAGTCCTTCAAATGCTGTTGGACTACAGCTTTCATAATTCCCACTCAGAATTTGTTTGTTATTATGCACTTTCAAATGAAAGAGAGTGGCTCTAAAGAGGGTGGCTTGCCATCTAATGTGTTTCCATGGCTGAGTAGGGATTTTAACCCTGGTCTCTAGAGTCCTAGTGCAACATTCAAACCAATACACCACACTAGCTCCTTGGCCAACCTATCTAATGGCAGGAAATACTAGGGGTTGTAGTACAATTGAACACTGAAGTTCAAGCAATTGTATTTTCTATAAAAATGCACAAATGTGAGAGCTGGTCAGTGAAAAAAAGTTGACAGAAGGAAAATCAACTCATTTGAGATGTTGTGCTGGAATAGAGAGCTGAGGGTACTATGGATGGTCAAAAAGACCAAGAAATAGGTCCTAAAACAGATCAAGCCCGAACTCTCACTGGAAGCCAAGATGATTAAGTTGAGGCTGTTATACAGTGCACCCTTGCCTTACTTGGGGGATTCGTTCCGGACCTTTCCACGTAAGGCAAATAGTGCGTATGCTCGAGCCCTATTGAAAATAATGGGGCTCGTGCATGACCTACAGCACAGTGCACACACCACAAGTGTACATGCCATTGCAAACCCATCAGTGGCTTTCAGTGTAAGCTCAAAGCTACATAAAAGACACCTGCATGTGACGCGAGTGCACTGTTCTTTGGTCACAAAGCAAGAAAACACAACCCATTAGAAAAGAAAACAATGCTAGGAAAGGTGGAAGTCAGTACGAAAAGAAAAAGCCTGCTTGCCAGATGGTTAGACTCAATCGAGGACACAGCCCTGAATCTGCAAGAGCTGAGTAGAGCAGTTGAGGACAGGGAGTTTTGGAGATTCTCATTCACAAGGTTGTCATGAATCCAGATAGACCTGATGACAGTTAACAACAACATCAACAACACAACCTGGAGGGTTGTATTTTTCCAAGCTCTGCACTGAAGGCTTGCTTTAAGGGACAATGGTCAATGTCATAGATTTCTAAAAGCATGGTTTTCTCCCACTCCCCCAATGTATTGTTTATCTAGTGGTAGCACTTGAATGAGGTCTGGGGTGCATGAAACTGGTTGTCAGTAGTGGCCACACACAAAGGGTTGTTGCATGAGAAGCATTTAAACACTTAACAGTACTCTGTGGAATTGCTTATTAATATCACTCTGTTCTTGTGCCTCCATTTGTGTGCTTCAAATGGAAAAATATATGTGTGCATCTCATTGCATGTGCCTTTTCTCCATGTACATTCCTCTGTTTTATTCGTCTGTCTTTGACTCTCTGTCCCTATTAGTGACATGTGGCTTTGTCTAAATTGGTCTCTGTTATGTTGCATGTTTTTGAGTGGCAGCAGGCAGGGTGGCAATTATGTTTATTTTTCATCACTAAAAGAACATAAAAGAATGAAATAGCACCTTACAAATGTAACAAGTTTTATATGGTATTGATTTTCATGGACTACAGACATGTTCATCAGATCCCACAGGATTGAGAATTCTGCCCCATATAGGTGTATTGCACACATTTTTTAAAGACAAGAGAAAGTGATTTCATTTTAAGAAGTAGCCCAAGGAATTTCTTTGATTTTGTATTATTAAATTTAAAATGAGCTAGAAATGTCTTTTTACCATTCTCTTGGCTTCTTGGGGGTTAACATGAACTTTGCAAACTAATTAAATTTTCCAACAATTTGGGGTTGTTGTTTTTTAATTTAGATCTCCACAAAAAGAAAAAAGAAAAACAGCAGCAGCAATATAGCACTCATGTCACAAAATTGATCCTTCACAGATACATGTCACTTGAGTTTCTAGGCATTTGTTAAGACTGCAGTGTAGGAGCTGCTTGCTGAAAAATGCCAAGAAGACTATATTTCAAAAATCAGGAAAGCAATCTCAGAAGAACTTTACTGATATTCATAATCTTCTTCTGCTCAGTTCAAGAGGCAGCTGCTCCCATAATTAAGTCCTCAAATTCCTAAAATCAAAATACAAAGAGAGATACAACTCTATGTTGCCACTACAAAGAATTGGCCCTCTCATTCCCTGCTCAGAAAGCAAAATATCATTCCCTAAATCAAGATGATAATGATATAATTTGTTCTCTTTAGGGATTAAACAGCTCCTTTCCTTACCAGTTTTCTCTTTCTAATGCTTTTTATCAGTCTGTGTATTAAGACTGTAACCTTAAGAAAAGACCAAAAAAAAAAAAAAAAGATAATTAAAAGGAATGCATTTCATTCATTTTTTCACTAGTTTTGGGAGGTGGAAAAGTTCTGCTTTCATCAAGACCATCAACCCAATAAAAATTCATACCACTCTTACTCTAAATTGTACAGTGGACAAAATTTTTGAGCAGGAATACTCTCTTTTAGGGATGGACAGATCAGTCTGTTTTTCACCCATGACAGTTTCCCACTCAGCTTGGCAACATTACTTTTGGCCAGTAGCCATGCTGGCTGGGATAATGTAGTTGTCATCCCAAAAAGTAACTTGGCAAGCTCTGGGTTTGCTCATATGTATCTGATCATAGGTCTGTTCCAACCAATGTCTATGTCAGCTAAGTGTTTTGTTGTTTTTAAATAATAAAAATATGGATTTTTTGTTATACGCAGTTCTAACATACATGCTTTATTTGTTCCTTGCACAGATTCTCCTCTGAGCCTGGAATGAATTTGAGTGGAGAATTATACCTAGAGGAGAGTTGCAGTAGAGAAAAGGAAGGAGGATTGAGAATATATCCACACTATACATTTATAATGGTTTGATATCACTGTACATACCATCTTAAAGAATCCTGGGATTTGTAGTTTGATGAGGTACTTAAAATTCTCTTCTAGAGATTTCTAGGCGAAGAGCTCTAGTAGAAAAATGTAGGCACTCCACCAGCCTAACCATCTCAGAATTTTGTGCCATGGGGCCATGAACAATTACAGTGATATCACACTGGTATAGCTGTGTGAGGTAGATATACTCTTAAGAAGCTCTGGATCAGCAAAAGAAAATCCATGGGTAGAAAAAAACACACATTGTGTACCTATTGTGAGAAAAAGAAATAATCACCTGACAATTTATATAACAGCAGCTGATCAACTGTCTGTGGTTTTGCTGTTTTTAGCCATTAAGAACCAAGCAACAGGTCACTATATTCTGAATGGTAAAGGAGAGGGGTCCAGCTCTCGTTCCTTCATTGATCTGGGCTTAGAATGGGAATACCACATAGAAGATGACATAGAGACACTTCAGACTGATGGACCATTGTATGATGCTGTTGTTGTGTTGGTAAGTCACACTACATTCACTCTTTCATAAAAATGTCATGTGTGGATGACAGGGCCAGTGGCTTGCATCCCAGGCCAAGCAGAGTTCAGATTCTTCCATTACAGAACTATTGAGAATATCACTAGGCTGTGGTTCAAGAATGATTTTGCCCAGCTTGTTATCAACCAAATTGAAAATGCTGGTTTATCAGAGGTTTGATGACAAACCAAAATTCACTATATTGCTTGCCTAGGAGTGCAAAGCACTATCATTTATATGTAGGATGTCAAACACACCGCAGTTTTCAGTATAAAGGTATTGGGCTGCCTTTGATTTAGTGAGTCAGGCCTGTATTAGAAACTCCCAGGACACACTGTAATGTCATGGGTTTGTATTTGAAAATGTTGCTTGATTTATGGGTTCTGTATTAGAAGATGAGGTAAGGAGCTTTAACAAAAAAACAAACAGCTTCATTTATATACCACTTCATACTAAACTAACAGTGTCTAAGTGGTTTACAGTTGTAATCTAATTGCCCCCAACAATCTGGGGAATCATTTTAGCCACCTCCTCGGAAGGATGCAAGGCTGAGTCGAGCTTGAGCCCTTTTGCTGGTATTGAACTTGCAACCTTTGGTTTTGAGTGAGTGGCTGCAGTACAGGCATTTAACCACTGCACAACTAGGGCTCCTTTAGGGAGGAGGAGGGAATGTACTGTTGAGGTGAATGAGTTTGTGATTGACAACTGGAGGTTTGGTATGAATGGGGAGTTGGTTTGCCTAGGGTTTGAAAGGAGTGCAGAGAAAATTGTTTGATGGGGTTTGGTTAGACTAGGGTTGGGCTGAGACGAGAGTTTGAAATGACTGGTAAGGATCTGATTTAGCTTATAAAGAGTGAGAGAATGTATGTGTGCTGTTTTAAATGTAAGAAATAAATAATTTGTTGGGCTGTGCTTAACGTCTTTAAACAAAGATTGTTTCTATACAACCTTAGCCTCCTGAAACACTATTTATCTGAGATCCTGGATTCGGATAAGTTGTCTGTGCTGACAGCAATCAATATAAGTGGTGTCCTCTGAGGATAGTAGTTGCATAAATCCTCATAGGTACCTTGAGGGCCTTTAGATGGTCTCCACAGTTGGTGTCACATAGGGGGGGGGGCAGGAAGAAGTTCTTACATGGTGTCAGGGTTGGGGTCAAAGAAAGCCCTCACTCCTAGTAATTGCATTGGGGATCATAGGAGTCTTCACATTTGGCAGATTAAATGGTAGAAGCTTTGCATTTGGCCACAGTGGGATTGCCTGAGAATAATCCTCACAGTTGATGGCAGTGTGGTGGAATAAAGGAGGGGACCCCATATTTCATAGCACTGGTGGGATTGCCTGAGTGGAAAACTTCACATTTGGTGGCAACATTGTGAGAAATCCCCACACACATTACCCAAATATTAAGCTGTGGCAATACCCTGTTAGGCAAAGTAATGAAACTTTGGATAAACATAGATGGTCATTTGCTGAGTGGTAACTTACCAAACTGAATAAGCCTACCATCTGTATTGATGTACCAAGTGGCAAAGAGAATTGTGAAATACTCATTTTCCTGTTCAATAACCCACAAAAGCCAAAGATCAGAAAAATAACAGCAATGGAAGCAACAACAATGACAACTATGATGGTAAACATAACCAAGTAATGTCATAGTAATAAAAGAGGCAAGAGAAGAAAGAGGAGTAATTTGGTAATATTAATATTATTATATTATCACTGGTCATGTCCAGTCTCCCTAACCATTTGGCAAGATGGCACAGATCAGCTGTTTTCCAGGTGGTTCCATGGACACACTACTATGTACCTAGCTGTGGTCAGATCAGTTTAGAATAGCCAGGAAATCAAGGGTCTGGCTGGACTTTAATCCAGTAATGCTGCCATAGATCTAAATCTTAGTGAATTGTTTTAAATGAAGTAGACCCACTGCATCAGTAGTTGAACACTGAGTGAGCACATAGATAAATCCTATTGACCGAATAGATCTATTCTAGATAGGACTAACAATAATAATAAACACATATTGGCTGGAATCATAGTTCTGATTAAAACAGACCCATTCAGCCAATTGTTGAATGGAGATCAACGTACAGTTAAATTCCATCAATCAACGGATCTTCTCTAGCCCAAATAGGGCTAGATAAGTTGTGATAGGAAGCAGCCATCCCCAATAGAAGAAGAAAAAGTCCATAGTAACAGAGCAGTCATGGAGCGTGTACCCTTAGATTTTCATCTACTGAGAGAGCAAATGGCTAATACAATTGCTTTGTAAGTAGAGTAGAACCACTGAAACAATGGGATATGCATAACTGTTAATTTATTATTCCATAGGTGATTATCTAGGAACACTCTAGTTGAGATTAGAAATCAGATTTAGGCCCTTGCTTTTCATGTTTCTTCAGAAATGCTAAGTGGAAGGAGTAGGGAAGATGTTGTACTTTTCAAGACTGAGAGTTTGTATTGTTCCTTTCCCCCCTTTTTTTCTTTTACAGATCATTCCTCAGGACAATGACACTCAGTCTAGTCTGACTTACAAATACATCATCCATGAGGATTCTGTACCCAATGTCAATAGCAACAATGTCCTTCAAGAGGACCTTGATACATTTGAGTGGGCTTTGAAAAGTTGGTCACAGTGTTCCAAGCCATGTGGAGGAGGCATGTGTTCATTATTTCATTATCGAGGGGAAGGGAGTAAAACTAGGTGTGTGTGTGTGTGTGTGTGTGTGTGTATTTTATAACTAGATAGAACTACCTGTTGGGATGGATCAATCAGTGGCTAAAATCCTTTGGGGGGCTATGCTAGCAGGTCTACTTTTTTCACTGTATTTTGTCTCCTGGCTGAAAAATGGATTTCCCACTATGCAAGAAAACCAGTCAGAAAGAATAACACAAAGATTTGTGCAAAATTAGTCTGCATTGTGGAGAACCACACAAACCAGTGGGCCTATTCTAGATTTCTTAACCATGGTTGAAAAGCTACCAATATTATTTGTGCACCTAAGAGGTGTGGAAATTTGGGACGTAGGTAGGATAGGAGAAGTCATATATGATGGCAGTGTGCCTGCAGGCAGTTCTCCAGCTTAAGAAGTATCTGATGACATACAAGGCTATTTCACATCTGTTCAGCTTTTAGATCATTGAGCCATGATATTCCCAAGGTATCAGATCTCCTGAGTAGTTAACACACACCCCTTGTTTGATTACAGTTGAGCTGTAACTTCCCGTTGTGTGCTTTTCTTTTTCACTTTCAGCGCTATTAATTTTTGCCTGCTGTTTTCACCCAACATGAAATTCATGACAATTTTTTTTCCTTACAGGTTTTCAGTACACCAAATACGGATGCCGCAGGAAGAGCGATAGCAAAATGGTTCACCGTGGCTTCTGTGAAGCCAGCAAAAAACCGAAGCCTATTCGCAGGATGTGCAATCTTCAAGAATGCACACAGCCCTTGTAAGCATCTACTCGCGTTCAATGCCCTGTCTGCACTAGTGACATAGGGCAGCAAAATGGCACTTGGCTTTGCTATTCACTGTCTTGCAACTTTGCTGAAGACCCTGCTAGGGATGGGCAAATCAGTCTATTTCCACTTCAGTTTCAGAGCTTGGAACAGTTTTTTTTGCTGCAGTAGTCCAGAAAAGTAACTTTTTGATATCTCATCTCAGTTTCACATGTGTCTAGTAACACAGTCATAATTGGTTTTGTCATTCCCTGTAAGAGCAAAGTATTCCAAATATTTTCTCCCGGCTAGGCAAAACTTTTAACACTCACACACAAACATATGAAAATTGTTTTGAATATATGAACAACTGCCTGCTTTCAGAAGCCCTTGCCTGAAATTTGTGGTCCTCAATAAAAGCACTGTTGCATGTCCATCACCTCATTGAATGTACATGTCAGGGCTTTCTCCATAGGAGCACAGTGTCTGCAGAAGTCCTTCCCAAGGCCAAAGAAGTCAGTCTGGCTGCATCCTTCTTGAGTTTCCAGAGGGCAGCTACATTTGTGTTATTTCATATGACCTTTGGCCCTTAAAACTGGAGTGGCTGCTTTGGCTGTGTAAATGCTGTTTTTTTCCCAAACTATTTTAACAGAACTGTTTCTAGGAGCATCTGGGGTTGTTTGTTGTTAACTGCCCTCAGGTCGACCCCAGCTCATGCCAACCCTGTGGATGAAACCTCTCCAGGGATGCATCTACCCTAGGAGCATCTACACTGGAGAAATAATGTAGTTTGACACCAATTTAATTGCCATGGCTCCATCCCATAGACCCCTGGATTTGTAGTTTTGTGAAACACCAGCACTCTTTGGCAGAAAAGGATAAAGACCGTTTAAAACTACAAATCCCAGGATTCTGTAGGATGCAGCTACAGCACATAAAGTGGTGTCAGACTGCATTGTTTTCGTAGCGTAACTGCACCCCTAGTGTTTTTTTAATTAATGTTTTTATCTGGTTTATCTGTTTATATTTAAAGTTTTAAATAATCTTTTTATCTGTCATGCATCACCTCAAGGACTCAGGCAGACTGAGAGTTGATAAATAAATACTTTAAAGAAATAAACAGTAATAAAAGCCATTGCTATATTATTATTATTATTATTATTATTATTGGGGTGGAAATAAAATGTTCACAAAAAATGTTGAACTGCAAAAAATATCATAGAGTAGTTGATCATATTTGGAAGCAGCTTCTCAGAATGCCAAAATAGCCATTCTCAAGGATAAAATGTTCAAATATTCTTTACACCTTTATTGTAGCCATAGGACTGTGGCATACAGTTTTCATGTAACTACACAATTAAAACAGACACACATTTGCATTCACTTTTAATGCAGCTTTCCCATGTGTTCAAATACAATTTTTTGTATGTGGATATTAGGAGATATCTCTATATTGTAAATAAGTTTTCTTAATGTCCACATTTTTGTATACGGCATTTAAGATGAGGATGGCACCACAAAAGTGCACTTTCCAAAGCATGACTGTGCTTGCATCCATGTAGAAGTCCATGAAATATGAATTAGATTGGGTGAATTATCATCCACAGTAAACTCAAACTGTAAGAGACATATAATAAATAATGGAGAAATTCAGAACCAAAGCAAAATTAAACAGTATAAAACAATTCACTTGGGAATGAAAACCATGTTTGATGAAGTGAATTTCACTCAGGAGTTTCCTTTGCCTAACAGGCAAAGCTGAGATTTTGCTGTAAACTTTGCTGTTGATATTTTGCTTTTTCCACATTTGGTTGGTGTCTTAGCAAGTGGGGAAAATTGGTCCCTGTTTCATAGCTGAGATGGGAAGAAATCGGATGTGCTAAACATGGTATTATGGAAAATTATATCTCCCACACAAGCTTTTTCTCTTTTTAGTCACCAAATTGGTTGTAGATCTATCGATACATTATTAAAACCCATTTGCTCCTATCTGTAGAACTCTTCTCTCAGGAAACTCAGTTATTAATGAATCATCAAATATTTGTGTATGCATGCAATCAGTATTTGGAGTTGTTTACCATTTTTCAGCTCAATAGCTCTTCTTTTTCCCTCCCCAGCTGGGTTACGGAGGAATGGGAGCACTGCACCAAAACCTGTGGGACTGCTGGTTATCAAATCCGAACAGTCCGTTGCATTCAGCCGCTTCACGATAGTGCAAACCGCTCTGTGCATTTTAAATACTGCAGTGGGGATAGACCTGAGAGTCGTAGGCCTTGTAACAGAACTCCATGTCCTGCTCAGTGGAAGACATGGCCGTGGAGTCCAGTAAGCACCCCATGTCTTCTATGTTTAAGTTATTGACAACTAGTGAAATGGTTAAAAATCCCAGAGCCAGCTGTTCTTTGCGGATGTAGGAACTCCATTGTAAGTGCTAGAACTGTACAGAAAGGTGTATGCTTTTAGTAGGGCATGTGAACATTTCTCATTCCCAGTTCCATTGACCTTCTTTGAATCCCGTTTGCATTTTCTTCTCTTCCTTGTTTCATCATGGTTTGTGAGATTTTCTACAGTCTGAGTCTTCCTTATCTGCAATTTCAAAATATGAAATATTCCAAAAACCCAAGCTTTTTCCATTGGTGGCTGAGATAGTGACACCTCTGCTTTCTGTTGGTTCAGTGTATACAAACTTTGTTTCAAGCACAAAATTATTAAAAATGTTATATAAAATTATCTTCAGGCTATGTATATAAGATGTATATGAAACAGAAATGCATTTGGTGCTTAGACTTGGGGCCCATCTGCAAAGTATCTTATAATGTATAATAAATAAATAAATAAAGTTTTTATTTCTATCCCGCTCCTTCCTGTGATCAGGGCGGCTTACAACAAAAGTTAAAACATTCATACAAAAACATTAAAATACAGAGTATCAAAGCCATCTTACAACAAGAAAAATAACAGGCAAAAAAGCCCCATAGCCCAACCTCTTGGCCACGGAAGAGGAAGGAGGCCCACAGGATTTTATTCGGGGAATGCCTGTTGGAACAGGAAGGTTTTCAGGTCCTTCCTGAATTGGGCCAGGGTGGTAGTCGAGCGGAGCTCAATGGGCAGCGTATTCCAAAGGGCTGGGGCAGCAGTGGAATATGTCCTCCGTGTAGTGGAGGATAATCTCGCCCCAGGCACCTTCAGTAATTGCTGCCCATACGTTCTGAGGGTGCAAGGCGGAATGTACGGGGAGAGGCGGTCCTTTAGGTATCCTGGGCCCAAGCCATATAGGCAAATATTCCAAAATTTTGAAACAACTGAAATCCCAAACACTTCTGATCCCAAACATTTTAGATAAAGGAGATTCAGTCTGTATTTATTTTCGGTACTGAAATTTGGGCATTTCTTTTACACACTAACTAAATTCCATCTTTGTTTGCACAATTAATCTTATTTTTTGCTATAATTATTTTCCCACTTAACTGAATCATTTTTCTGCATTTTTTTCTAAACCATGTGCATTTCTACCATGATTATTTCAAAATATATACAGTACAAAATATATTTGCAAGCCTCAATAATGTGCACATGCTGATGGAAAGGTGCACATTTTCTCACCAAAAGTAACAAGATAGAAGGTGTACAAATGCTATTGTCATTGACACTGTTAGGTCCAATTATATTTCTTTCTATTCCTAGTATTTGGTATACATTTCCCCCAATTTGTCCATTATTCATGCCTTGCTTTTTAGGTATGCATTGAAACTGAATGTGTTCCCCACTAAATAAAATGGGTTTGTGTTGTTGTTATGCGCCTTCAAGTCAATGCCAGCTTATAATGACCTTATCCTAGGGTTTTCTTGAAAGGGTGTTCCTCTGTGTTCATTGTGTTCCTCTGAAGCTGAAAGAGCATGAATTGTCCAAGGTCACCTAGTGGGCTTCCATAAGTTCGCAGGGGTTGAACCCTGGTCTCCCAGAGTCCTAATCCAGCACTCAAACCACTACTGTGCTGGCTCTTTTTTAAAATATGCACATTTTAAGTTTTGCCTTTACTTGCATATATTCCAGAATATATGAATCTGATGTTTGAGCTTCCTTGCTATTCAAAATAATGTGCCTCCTGTTATAAATGATCTCTTAGAAAATGAATGGAATGAATTTTTTAAAGAAAAACCTTGGTTAAAGTGAATTTCTTTCCCAGCCCTATGAAACAGCCTTTACTCATCTAGTTAAGGATATGATTGCCAAAATTTATTCTTCTCTGTGGTACTTTGTTGCTTTTCTCCATAGTGTTCTGTGACCTGCGGTGAAGGAACAGAGTCCAGGCAGGTCTTATGCCGTACTGGTAACCAATGTGATGGAGAAAAGCCAGAGTCTGTGAGAGTGTGCAAGCTTCCCCCGTGTAATGGTAAGCAAAACATTACCCCTGGTTAATTAAGATGGGATTGTCTACTTTTTGGTATTTACAACACAGTTCCTTTGTACCAGTAATGAGTGCTTCTGGGCTGACAGTTCTTGCTAACAATGAAAAGGAAGCCAAAAACCTTGTTAATCTGTCTTTTTTCTCTTTCTTTCATTTATTTTAGTGGAAAGAAGGAAAGGTATTTAACCTGGGGGAGTGAGGTTAAGAGCTGACATGATAACCATATTTGAATACCTGAAAGGAAGTTGTACTGAAGATGGAGCAATCTTCTTTTATGCTGCTCCTGAGACTAGGACATGGAGCAATGGATTCATATTACAGGAAAAGAGATTGAACCTAAATATTAGAAGGAACTTCCTGGCAGTAAGAGCTGTTCAACAGTGGAATAAGCTGCCCCAGAGTGTAGTGAGTCTCCTTCTTTGGAGGTTTTTATACAGAGGCTGATGGCCATCTGTCAGGGGTGCCTTGATTGCATATTCCTGCATGGCGGGGGTTAGACTGGATGGCCCTTGAGGTCCCTTCCAACTCTATGATTCTATGATTCTGTAATAGTGGAACATGGAAGGGTTACAAACATCCCTGTCTGGATTGCCCACACACTATGAATGAAATAGTATTGAGAGACTATAAAAGTTTCATCTGGAAACACCCAGTAACTAACAATTGTTGCTAAAACAACTGTTCTTCTTATTTCTGATATTAAAGCACAGTAAAATTAAAAGCTATTTTAAAAGACATTGTGTGTGTGTGTGTGTGTGTGTGTGTGTTAAAAACACAGCTCCAACTTTAGAAGCTTGTTCCTCAACAGCCAGTCAATTTTGATTGCCTCCCTACAGAAATATAATAGGGAGCAGACCACCCTCTCAATAAGAGGTTCAGAAAGTGGGAGCAGCCACCAAAGACACTTCTTTCACATCCTTACCACACACAGCTATTAGGATGGTGGGGCTGAGAAAGCCTTCTCCCAGAGATCTCATAGCCCAAACTGATTCATATGGGGAAATACAACCTCTCCCTTGGACAAAAAAATGCACTGACCTAGCTAACAGAATATTTTCCAGCAGATATAGAAACCTTACTTATAGCAGTTCAAATTAATCACCTATCTAGGCCAGTATTTTCTATCCTAACTCTCCAGTGTGTCATTAGGATGGTGAAGCCACCCTGGACTTTACCATGAATATTAAAGGTGCTGAAATTCAGGACTAGAACCCATAGTAGATTCACTGCCCTACTGACATAGTAGGGCAGTGAAGCCACTAGCTGTCATTCATTTTCTCAGAACAGAGCTCTATCCTGACATCCACCACTATAACTAGAGGTGCCAGGGATTGAAATTGACACAGGATCTTGGAAAGGCAAATCAACTACCATGATTCCCTCCTGCATCTGGAGAAAAGTTCTCTCTCTTGGCCTTTTCATACTACATAGTTACAACACAATGGTTTCACCTTTAACTGACATAATTCTATCCCATGTCATCCTGAGATTTGAAGTTTGGTGAGGAACTGTAGCTCTCTGGCTGAGAATTCTTTTTCTAACAAAATTTTTAAATGCAAATCCCAATATCCCATAGGATGTTCCCATGCCTCTCAAAAGTGAAACACAGGGCTATCATTCTGTAATGTGAAAGGATGTCCTGAGAAGACACACCATAAAAATAGTAGGAACAAGAGGAGTCCACTGTTGCCTAGGTGCAATGGTATCTAGGACAACAGGCAGTAATATTGTTGGATGCTTTCAAGTTGTTTCTTATGATGAGCCTATCATGGGGTTTTCTTGGCAAATTTCTTCGGAGAGGGTTTGCCATTGCCATCCTCTTGAGGCCGAGGGAGTGTGACTTGCCCAAGGTCGCCCATTGGCTTTCATGGCTGAGCAGGGAGTCAAATCCTGGTCTCTTGAGTTGTAGTCCAATGCTTAAACCACTACACTACACTGGCTTTCTAGATTTATCTAAAACAAGTGGTGAGGAATTTGTGTCACTCCAGATGATGTTGGATTGCAGCTCCCATCAAAACTATCCAATAGAGAGAATGGTTAAAGATGGTGGGGCATGCTGTGCATAAACACCTGGAGGGCCACAGTTTTCCCATCCTTGTCCATATGTTTTATTTTGGTTAACCTCTGGAAGTGTTATTTTCCCAACCTGCAGAAACAGGCCTTGAAGAAGAAAGCGTAACTTTATGAAACCTGTAGTGTTTTCTCACCATTTGGACACCAGAGGGAAGCAAAGAGTTGCCTGCTATATGAACATGGGTTTTCTTCTAGGAGAAATTGTATTTTTCTATCTGTCGCTCTCTTTTTTAAAAGAACATTATTTATAAAACTATTCTATTTGTCCCTCATGCATTCCTGGCTCAGAGTAAAGAAGGAGAACTCAAGTAGCATCCCTCAGACAACCAAAACTTCTTTCTAGATACAAACCAAGATACTGTTGTACACTTAGCAAGCTAGTTTCGCAAACCGAATGTGTGTTATTGCATTTATTTCCCCCAGCTGCCATGGGGGATTTTACTTGATTTGTGAAGAAATGGCATGTGTTTTAACCATTGAATCCAGCCATATAAGAAGTGTGCACTGGGTTATACAGTAGGTCCTCCACATTTGCTGGGGTTTGGAGCATAGGACTCCCACGAAAGAGGGAAAACTGCAAATAAAACACTGTTCTTTTTACCTGAGAAAACACCTCTTTAGAAATCTCTACGTTCTCCAGAAAAATCAGTGGTCAACATGAGCCAGAGCATGACTATAGAATCACACTGGAAGACCTATAAATGCCTAGAGAATTGTTCTCTCTAGACATCTCTAGATTCTCCATCTCACCTCCATCTTGGCAGAGTGTGCTGGAGGACCTAGAAATTCCTAAAGAGGACATATTAATCAAATCTGTGAATAACCAAATCCACAAAAGTCAAAGTCGCACACCTGGAGGTCACTGTACACTCTTTTAAGACAAATTCTGAACTCCATGTTGTGACATTATCTTTGTTAAGCCACCCGGAAAGTAACCCCCCAGAAAAATATCTGTGTGCAAACTTTCTGAAACAGTGGCTGTCAAACTTTTAGATTTCCACCTCCCAGAAGTTGCAGGACCAATGGCCAGGAATTCTGAGGCCAGAAATTCGAAGCATTTGGAGAGCCAATTATTGTGAACCCCTTTTTATTTTATTTTTTAAAAAGCAAATAGGGAAAGGGAAAATGATAATAATGAGGTTTGCATGTTATCTTCAGACCGTTTGACAGGAAGAGTCTGCAGATTATCCCCTTGGGCCTGGGGCCATTGCGGCTGTGACCTGATCATAGAATCATAGTGTTGGAAGAGACCACAAGGGTCATCCAGTCCAACCCCCTGCCATGCAGGAATACATAATCACACAAACCAATGAGCCTGAGTTGACAGTTTGCAACCTTTAAAGAAGCCTGTCAAGGAAACCCTTTTGGACATTGGCTTCAGCACCGTGGATAGTTCCTAAACCCTAGAATAATTCACCATCCCATGGGCATGGAAGCCAAGAGAGAGCATTGGAATTCAAAGATACAGTCGTGTTAGTCCGTAGAATCAGTATGTAGAGAGATCTTGCAACACCTTTGACCCTAACTGAATGAAAGAAGTTGGCAGCATGAGCTTTGGTAGACTTGGGTCTACTTCCTCAGATGCATTTGGTGGAGTAGCTGGCTTTCCACTCCACCAAATGCATCTGAGGAAGTAGACTTAAGTCTATGAAAGCACATGTTGCCAACTTCTTTCTTTCAGTTAGTCTCAAAGGTGCTACAAGATCTCTCTGAATACAGACACCATTGGAGTTAGTGCCAAAGCAGTTAAAAGTAGATATTAAGAAACCGGGTGTATGTAGATCCCTTTAGGGCCTATTACTCCCAGAATTCTCCAACCAACATGGCTTAGCCGATGCCTGTGTTGATTTCGAGGTTCATAGAATTGTAGAACTGGAAGAGACCAGAAGGGCTATCCAGTCCAACCCCCTGCCATACAGGAACTCTCAATCAAAGCATCCCTGGCAGATGGCCATCCAGCCTCTGCTTAAAGACCAAGAAGGAGACTCCACCACACTCTGAGGGAATGTGTTCTACTGTCAAACAGCCCTTACTGTCAGGAAGTTCCTCCTAATTTTGAAGTTCTGGGAGTTGTCCTCCAAGCTCTAGATAGCTGGGCTACAATTTATTAGTTTTTTATGGGTTTTTTGGGCTATGTGGCCATGTTCCAGCAGAGTTTCTTTCTCTGCTCTGTTAGAACATGGCCACATAGCCCAAAAAACCCACAAAAAACTATGGATGCAGGCTATGAAAGTCTTCGACTTTACATTACAATTTATTAATTTACATACAAAAATATGGGATGTATGCACTAAGGACAGAGGGATTTTAGACCAGGAAAATAACAGGAGAATAAGGGTTAAACCCGCTAGCTTTTCAGTCCCAGTCCAAATATCTCTTCCCCTCCTATGTAGCTCTACCATTGACAAACAAACAAACAAGAAAGCAATACAAAAACCGTAGGAGGGCTCATTACACAACTTCCAAATTCACATCTAGCTTGGCTCAGGATGCTGTTAATGTTCTGTTATGTTCTGAGAATGCTTGCCAATCTCTTGAAATTGTTGTTTTGCCTAGAAGCAGAAAAATAATTTATGAAACTGGAAAATTCAAGATTACATCTTGCAACAAATGAAACGAGGTGGAGGGGAGATAAAACCCATTTGTTTTGCCACTCATATGACTTGCAGTAATTAGCATTGCTTAAGCGCAATGAGGCAAAAATGCCCAGTGTGTGTGTGTGTAGAAGTGAATGCACCTCCAAGGAATGTTCAAGCAGAAGTGGGTAACTGTGGTCTTCCAAATGCAAGATGGCACCATTAGGGTCATTCCCCCTTGACTTTGCTAGGCTGGGGATGGTGGGAGCTGCAATCCACCAGCAAATAGAACTCCATGGTTGACCATATCTGGTTTAGAGAGTAGATGAGAAACTTCTTTATGCTTTTTAAATTAATACTGTTTGAATAAATTTCACACTGACACATTTTTGAAGAAGAAAGGGACAGAGATCTAATAGTCATATAATAGAGTGCAATGAAGAAGTGGAATCCTAAATTAAATATAATCTCTAAAAGAGGTGATGGTAAGATGCACAGCTGCGTCTTAAAACAATAAAGGGTTGTGGGATCCCTTTCTGTACATTTTGACATTTTTAAAAAAGAAATCTTTTGAAATTTTTCATTTCATTGCTGTTTTAAGGATCTGTGTTGAGTGACTTCTTTCAACACCAATATTAACTGTTATTCTTCAGTTTTGAAAAGCAGAAGCCACCCTGGGAATTTTCTTAATTTTGAAGTTGGCGTTATTAACTCCATTAATAAAATAATTATGGATTGATACAATGATTTATACAAAAAAACATTCATTATAATAATAATAATAATGGATTAATAGTGAAATTTAATTCCCTCATGATTCTTAATTCATCTTTACTTTCTTTGTTGTTTGTTTTATAAATTGACATATCCTTCAAGATAAAAGTTTCCAAGTGAATATCTCTCTCTCTCTCTCTCTCTCTCTCTCACACACACACACACACACAGATCCACCAAAAATAATAAAAACAATACAACCCTGATAAAAAACACATTAAATTAAAAAAAAACAACAGTAACACTGAGGTACTCTAGTCAGATGTTTAAAAACCTGCAAGCAAATTTTAAAATGCAATGGCTCCTGCCACACTGCCGGGTTAATGCAATTTGATCCCACTTTAACTATCATGGCTCAATGCTATGGAATCCTTGGATTTGTAGTTTGTTGTGGCATCAGAGTTCTCTGACAGAGAAGACTAAATATCACACAAAACTACAAATCCCAGAATTCCATAGCAGAGTCATAGCAGTTAAAGCAGTGTCAAACTGCATTAATTCTGCAGTGTAGATGCAGCCTTATTTACAACCCCTCTCCTTATTTAATAATCTTGTACCAGACCTGAGATCTTTTGCAGGTCTGGGTTTCAAGAGTCTTTGAGTAAGTATGAAGGTTAATTTGCACCACCACAGACCCACAACAGCCCTCACTGCCCCATTTTGGGCCAAATTTATCCCCCAAAAGTGACTTTAGACCTACTATTGACTTTGTCGTCTTTTTTCCCCCCTTGTTTTGGTTGGTTTGGGGGTGAGGGCTATGCCGGGCATTAGGAGAAACAACCAGGTAGACAGAGAGGCTTCTGACACCTCTGTCTGTCTTGTTGTTGCTGCTGCTGTTGGCCTTCAAGTCGTTTCAGACTTTTCTTGGCAGGTTTCTTCAGAGGGGGTTTACCATTGCCATCTTTTCTCTCTCTACCTGCCCTAAATATGCCAGTGGTGATGTGTACTCTGCCAGTATGATGTAGGATCCTCTCCATTTTCTCTAACGTGTATTTGTGTGTTTGTGTATGTGCGTATTTGTTGCCTGTTAATTTATGGCAGCCCCATGAATTTTGTAATTTTCTTAGGCATGGGGAATACTCAGTTCCTGCCTCTGATATATAGACTACAGCATCTGGTTTTCATTGGGAGTCTCCTATCCAAGTACTTACCAGAGCTGACCCGGCTTAGCTTCCAGAATCAGACAAGATCCGGTCCCTTACCATCAGAAAAATGTCCTCTTTCTCATAGCAGCTCATATTGTCTAAATTTTTCTTCAAGTTGTCCTATTTACTGTCCAAAGGTCAACCCAGTTTGCCTTCCTAATGGACAAGGGATTGATCCGTCCATCCTGTTTCCCTCGGGTTAAAAATTGCTTCTAGATGAAGTATCTGCAGATGTATTTGCGGGGGTAAAAAAAGGTGTGAATGCTGGGGGACAAAGATGTAATACTCCACTTTAAAATGGGTCTCTCAGCTCAGCAATAAGGCACAGCATAAATTGATTTTCAAATGATGGTGTAATCATAGGGGACTTTGTAAAAATATGCCTTTAATCTGACCTTTAGAAGCCACTCAATGAAAGTGTCCTCCCAAGGTGTACATTTAGAGCTCTTTGACTTTTAAAAGCAGTGTTATTAAGCTTAGATTAGAGCAGGTGGGAACAGCTGATATCCTGAAAGAGTTGCAGGCAGCTGCCTAGAGGTGGAAGAAATCATGTTCTTTTGGATTCTCCTCACTTCCCCAGCTACTGCCACCCAGTTTGTATATTCATCCCAATTATTCCAGTAAGGAGATTGTAGGGCTGCAATTGTTTTGCTAAAGGAAGTAATGAGTAATTTTAGTAATTTTCTTCCTGCTGTGAAAAAGTCGTTGAAAACAGGCATTTTCCAACAGAAAACAGCATTTTCTGCAGTGGATGCAGCAATTACTCTATGGATAATATTAGTCCTGCTTTCAAGGACTTGCTTGCATTGGGAAGAAAATTGCTCAAATTATTTGTTCCTTCCATCAAGAGTGAAATTAATAAAGGATTACAACCGTAGTTGCACAGCGGTCAGCTAGGTACTGTACATCAAAGTAGATGTGCATGTGTTAGAATAATTACCCATGAGTATAACACCAACAGGATCACAGCAATTATGTACAGTGATGTTTAAGGTTTTTGTGTTGTTGTGTGCTTTCAAGTTGTTTCAAACATATGGTGACCCTAAAGACAAGCTACCATGGGATTTTCTTGGCAAGATTTGTTCAAAAACAGTTTTCCTTTGGCTTTTTCTGAGAGTGTGACTAGGCCAAAGTCACCCAGTGTGTTTCCATGGCCAAGTGGGAATTGAAACCTCTGGTGTCCAGAGTTGTCCAACACTCAAACTACTATCCACACCGGCTCTCTGATTTTTAAAGCAATCTCACTGAAATTAGTGAAATTAGTGGCATTTATGTTCCAGTTAAGTTCCACTGGTTTTAATACTCTGTCTTAAATCTCAATAGCACCTAGGACTGAGACTTATCAAAATCAGTGGAATGCATTCCTTTTGGAATTAGTGGCATGGAGCTTCTTTGATTGTAATGCCTTTGCTCCATTAGAGTACAAAAACTTAATTCACCTAAACATGTATTGAGAGTTTAGACTATTCAGGATGCAGTTCCATTTGAGTTATACCTTGCTTCTCAACAAAATGCCACTCCTAATTCATGGTGTTTTTTTCTTTTCCAGATGAACCTTGCCAAGGAGATAAATCCATCTTCTGCCAGATGGAGGTGCTTGCCCGGTACTGTTCAATCCCAGGCTACAAAAAGCTGTGCTGTGAGTCTTGCAGCAAACGTAGTAGCACCCTGCCACCTCCTTTCCTGAGTGAAGCCGCAGAAACTGAAGAGGAAATCATAGTTACCCATGGTGACCCACCTAAGACTTTGGTTGGTCCAACATCTTTACTCTCACCTCAGTCTGAGGGTCCAGGTTCTTTGGGCAGGATGTCCTTGGCAGAAGACACCCATGCACTTGTTCCTCAGACCCACAGCAGGTCCAGAGTCATCAGTCCACTGCAGCGAAGAGTGAAGAACCAAGCAAGAAACACGACTTCTGGATCAGTGGCAATGCCATACCAGCCACCAACCAAAAGTGGCCATCTCCTTACCCACAGTTCTTCAACCTCATTAGATAGCAGTCCAACCATAGTGGAAAATAACAGCTCAGCTGATGTTCATTCTCCACACAGAACCTCAAGGAGAAATGAGAAGCAAACTGACAGGTGGCAGCTTCCAAGGGTTTCAACTGTGGAAAGATGAAACTTAGAGTGGGGAAAGAGAGGGTTAATGAAAGTGGAGGTCGTCTTGTTGTTTCGTTCCCAGTATCATGGTGCATGCAAAATTTCCAAGTGCAGGACTCTCAACATCAGTAACTGAAATGGAGAGTGGGGGAAAGTGCAGGTTCACTTTGCAGTCAAATCCATCCTTCCTCTCTTTTTCTTTTCTTTCTTCCCCTCCCTCAGTATCTGGTTACCTGCATATTTCAAAGGGAAACTCCAAAATGACACAAGAAAGCAGGTAGTTGGGTGGGCTGGCCCTTTCCTGCCAACCAGAAATCTATGTTGTACATCAGCTGCTTTAAAAAAAACCCAAAAGATATATTATTAATTAACTAAACATAAAGAAAAATAAAAGGAATGTTGTTTGAGGGGGTAGAGAATGGGGAAAGGCAACCAATCAGAGGAACCAAACTTTTACATTTCTGCAAAATATTTTTTACCATGGAACAACAAATTGTATTGCTAATTTATATCTATAAAATGATTAATAGTACGATTCAAAGTTGCAGCTGCCGTGTACATAGTGTATATTAGCAACAGAGGAAGGGAAAGAAAAGCAGTATTATTTTTCAGAATTTTGTGTTCTTCAGCCATTCGTGTATGAATTTTACATTTCAGGGTCATGTTTGGGTGCCTACCATACAAGTTCTGCCTTATTCACATTCCATGAGCATGCTTGTCAACTGAGATCCAAAGAGCTCAATCCACAAATTCAGCTGTTTCCATATATGTGGTTAAACAGCTTCAGGACATTTCTTGGGAGATTTCCAGATTTCTTTGTGCTGTAACAGAGCAGCTCTTGAGTGGCTTTCCATGAGCATGGATTCCTTCGTAGGAAAGAAAGGAGTTAACTCTGAAAGTCTGAATTCTTTGCTTCTAGTTTTGGTGCAGAGCTATCAGAAGGCTGATGGTGGAGTGAAAGGTCTGCCTATAGCTCTTTGGATCCCAGCTTGTAGCATTACTGTGAGAGATAATCTCCCATTTGTCTGTCACTTCAGAGAGCAGTTGGATTATTATCACAGTCCTGTAACACATAGCTTGGGGAATGGTAAGGTACAAAATGTATGTGTTTTCAGGTGATTCATTTGTGCCACTTTAGGGGGATATAGGTTGGGTAGTGGAAATGTACTACGCCATAAACCAAAACTGATTCTCTGTGCCTCCAGACAGAACAAAGAAAGAAAAGGAAGCTCCAAGCTAAAACCCCAGCCTATAGTTAAGGGGGCTTTATTGAGGCCTGGCATCACAGTGCCTTCTTTCTTTTCCCTGCCCCACTGGAAATCCACAGAACCCACTGCACATGGGAGGTGTGCACAAACCATAGTCCAAGTTGCACACTGAATTCCAAAACTTGCCTATACAACCAGCATTGCAAACATGCACCATTTATAGTGCTGGCATCTGTATAGTGAGTCAGGAGCGATTCCCATTCTGAATCTCTCCTGCACCACATTGCACCTCTTTACATACAAGTGAGTTCTATCATGGGGCAGCCCTACCCACTGCTGTACTAGGTGAGCTGCAGCTTAACAACAGAGCCTAAGAAGAAGAAATTAATGTAACGGCTGAGAAAGGTCTGTATGGGCACATCCCCATTGAGATTAATGGTAGCTGCACAAAAATCTTGCCCCTGCCATTAGGCATAGTGAGCAAAGAGCCTCCAGCAGGGGATCCTGGTAGGCAGCAGCAGTAGTAGCTCCTAGCTATTACTCCTGAACCCACCATTTTCTTCTTTTCAGGGGTATATGTGTGCATCAAATGGTCTGTACTAAAGCTACCTAAATTAGTTTGCTGCTATCACCTGTGATAATGGCATTGTCCTATTGCCAGTTTTGAAGGGTCAGTTGCTGATCCAGTTGAGTTCAGCAGATAAATTGATAGGAGGCACTATGCCTTTTGCCTGAGGCTGCGAAAAATCTTTGGCATAACACACTGACATAGCACATGGTTCTGTAGAGCACAGAATAAACCAGCACTATTGAAGCTAAGCAATACCAAGTGTGGCCAGTATCTTCATGGAAGGACTGCTTAAGGAGCCTGTGAACTGCTGCCTTTGATTCCATAAAAGAAAGGTGGAATGTAGCAGTAAAACCAAGAAGTGCTTTACATACACAAGGTGCCAGACTCTAGCCTTGACATTTGTAATAGTAGAATTGGAAAACATATTTGCAAGAGGCCTGTTATTAGGGGCTACTGATATGGAAAGACTACTGGTCTGACTGAATATAAGGCAGCAGCATATGCTCACAGAAGAAGGATCAAGATTTGCATGTGAGCACATCAGTGTACACGTACCACTCCTTTTCCCCAAAAAAGAAAGTGTTAGGCTCATGAGAAGCATCAGCCATATTTTTCTTTGGGTGCTACAGTCAAAATATGGTAGTGCTTGAAGGCAATGTTGCAGTTTTATTATTATTCTTTCTATTAAATAGCCTGTTAGACATTTGTCAAGCCAAAAAGCATCTCCAAATGAGAACAGGCATGAATGATGAGACACAGATATGGTATTTTCAGATGAGGCTGAACATGAACATATACATTCATGGATATCAAGGTGGGGTCAGACACTGTCTTGCTACCCATACCACCACATTTATCTGTGATAAATTTGGATCGCTATGGAACACACCATTCCTGTGAGGCAGATGTACTCTTCTCTCCTGGGTTTTGCTGTAAAGTACTTGTATATAGGAATGAAAAGTAAAGCTATTTATTAAAAGTATGCCATTGCTGTTGGTGGTTTGTTTGTTTTGCTAGTGTTTTATCTAATGAATATTTAAACATACACAAAATAATGGTTTTACTCACCCATTACAAATGTAATGCAGAGAAATATGACACGGTTGCAGTCTAAAGATACTTATATGCACATCAGTGTTAGACTATAGCTCATAGCCTGATAAAAATACACATACTAAGCTTAAGTCAAAAGTATGTTTAGCAAAGAAAAAAAATTATACTCAGTGTTACATTCTTGTTCCAGCTATGCAAGGGGTGCATAGCATTACATGTTTTTTCCAGCTGTGTAAGGGGTCACATTTGTTTTTGTGGACCCTAGAAATATTGCTTCTAGTGAAATAGGTTATGCAGCTGACTGTTGTTGCTGCTGTGTGCCTTCGAGTCATTTCTGACTTATGGTGACCATAAGGTGACCCTATCATGAGGTTTTATTGGCAAAAGTTGTTCAAATGAGGTTTTCTGTTGCCTTCCCCTGAGGCTGAGAACATGTATCTTGCCCAAGGTCACCCGTGGGTTTCATAACCAAGCTGGGAATTGAACCCTGGTCTCCAGAGTTGTACTCCAACACTCAAATCACTATGCCACACCTGGAAAATGTGTTGGATACCATCTCTTGTGCTGAAATCTTCATCTCAGGCCTGAGTCCTACTCTTAATCTCAATTAGTAGATGGATTGAATCAAATCTACATACTGAACCCCCACTCCACAATTGATTCAGTGGATTGATCCTAGCTTGGAGTAACCAACAGGAGTCAGATCTAGGTTCTCCAAAAGTGCAGAATCATTTGCACTAGTGTAGTGACAATAATGGATACTGGTCATAGATGCCCGATTATGACTGCCAAACACTACTGTTTGGCAGTCATGTGGATCAGGAATGTGGAGATGTCCTGCAACTCTTCTATTTTGTGTTCTCTCTCTCTCTCTCTCTCTCTCTAATATGGAGGCATAATGTGGCTAGATTGGAGGAGGTCATCATGGCTGCAGATTCCATTGAGAACTCCCCAGTATCCTCAACCTTTCTCAACCCATTGTCCATCTTTGCTGAGTCCTCTATCAGAGCAACTAATGAGAACTGATTCCCAGCCTTTGTTTTCTCCAGCTAGCCTGGCCAGTAGTCAGCAATGCTGGGATCTGTGGTTCAAAACATCTGGAGGACTAAAATTTAAGAATCACTGCTTAGACTTTAGGAGGAAAGAGGAGTGCTGACAATTAGCCACTGATGGAGAGAGTGTCGTACCATACTTTAGCTTCATCCAGTGAGCCTATGAATGAGAGATGTCCAAGAGCCCCAGCCATCAATTGCCCTCCTCAAGTCTTGCATGCGCAGAGCCCTTAGCTCTCTTTACTGAGTCAACCCACCTGCAGTCTAGTCTCCCCTTTTCCTACGTTGTGCACTTATCAAACATTATTATCTTTTCCAGTGAGTTGTGTTATCATAATATTCTCAAACTAGGTAGCTGCTGCTTGTTGGAAAATTTCAGCATTCTCTCTCCCCCTCCTCAGATAGGTAGGATTTTCCCTGCATGCAAACTCCACTGTCTTCTCCATTAAAATATCCCATTTGGCCCTATGAACACAGGGGCAATAAATACTTTGTATATTGGTAAACAAACCATGTCATTCAGGTCACCTCTTTAGGAAGTTTCTCACACAAAGAGAGTCTCCTGCTATTATCTGGCCCCCATTTCCCTACTCTCTCACTTTCTTCGGGAAAGATGGTGAGATAAAGATTTCTTCTTTACCTAAACTGTTCATTAGCTAGGTTAGGATGTAGCCTCCATGCATATGTAGATTCAAGCCATTAGTAAACTTTGTTTTAAATGGCCAGCTATTTATGTTGTCTTTGAGTCAGTCTCAGTTCTTAGAGAAGCATGGCCGTTACAGACCGGCAGTTTAGTGCGTGTTCGCCACGCACTAGGGTTACGAAGGGCGGTGCTTCCGCACCACCCTAACCCTAGTGCGTGCGAACACGCACTAAACGGCGGCGCCCTTCCGCACGGCCGCCGCTGTGAGTACGTCATGGCTGGCGCCCGCCTCTAGACGGGGCAGCGCGGCCATGACGTAGTAGCTCCGCGCCAGGGCGCTTAGTGCGCCCTGGACACAGAGCAGGAAGGAGCCCGTTTCGGAGCTCCTTCCGGGTTTAGTCCGCTGGGCGCAGCCGTCTGAAGGCTGGCGCCCAGCGGACTAAACGAGAAAGGGGCCAAGTGGCCCCTTTCTCTGCTCCCCGCCACCGCGGGTGTCCCTTGGGGCTTGAAGCCCCAGGGACACCCCTTTTCTGGCTGCGGGGAAAGCGCCTTTTGCCGCTTCCCGCGGCCCGAAAAGCGGCAGATCGGGGCCATCAGCGGCTGCCGCTTGTAGCCGCTGAAGCCCCGATATTCTGGGGAAAGGGGCGGGGCCAGACCGCCCCAAATTGGCGGTCTGTATCCCGCCATAGTTAGGCAAGGACACATTTCTGCCACTCTGCTGATTTAAAGCTAGATTCTAACAGGCTTGGCTTTGATATTTTTGATATTTGGATATTTTTGTTTCCTTAACAAAGGCTGAAGCCTTAGGATACCTGAATCTCCAACACTTCTTAGTCATTTGGGCTTTTAATATATACCCTCCTGATTTAGCATGGGAAGTACCAACTAACCCTTGTCATTACACTTTTCCAGATGTTTTCAAAATATTCCAGGTTCTTTCTCCTCCCACTTTCCCCTTCACCCTCAGCCTACTTCCATTTCTGCAAACTGCGTTCCAAGTGTCATTGTCATTTGCATTTAGTTTAGTTAGCAGTGGAAAAGGGGTTGGAATCTTGTCTTTCCCAGTCAGCTCTTGCAAAAGCCAACTGCTGCAACCTCTCCTACCTCATGTTTTCTTCCTCATAATCACTTTTGTCATCTTGAGCACATTCTAATGTTGCTTGACCTCACGTATTCCAGATTTCATCTGTGAAATGTAGGCAGGTGTGGCAGTATGGCAGATTGGCAGAGATTAATATTCCTATTAAGCAATTAATTCAAAATCTGGAGGAAGGGAAGGATTTTGCATTTCTTATAGTAACTTAAAGGGGCATGCTTCCTAAACCAATATTAACTTTCTGGGTTCCCCTGTTCCCCCTACTTCCTCCTTATAAAAGTGCCTTCCTCATTTTACTTTGTACTCAGGTCTCCATCTGCCATTCCTTTCCTATCTCACTGCTAACCTTATGCAGTTGCATAGCATTTATTTCAAATGGTGTTTGAAACCTCCACCACTGTCTACCATGTGTGCATTATCACCTGTGGAGTGCCCAGGTGAACCACTTCTACCTTATAGGAAAAGATAATTATCAAAGATAGATAGGGTCTTTTGTGGTCACTTCCTTTCTTTCTGATTTTTGCAATTTCCAAAGACCTGCCATTTTTTCAGAGAGAAAAAAAAATTGCTTAGACCCTTGGCTAATCTTTTTTTTTTCCCCCTTAAACAATTTCCTGCCTTTTATGCTTATTGTTATCCTACTAAGAGTATTTTTTCTTCATAAAACTGAGTCTCCGCTTTCTTCAGAATGAGAAATAGGAATGGATGTATGTTTTAAAACAAATAGGTAGGGAAAGTCGCATCTCCAGCTGACTGAAAATATGTTTAGGTCTCATGCTAGATGCAATGCTGGGACAAAGATGACATCCAAAAGCAGATGCTTCTGAGGAAGTGGGCTCAAGTCTACAAACGTTTGTGCCACCAACTTCTCTCTTTCAGTTAGTGTCAAAGATGCTGCAAGTTCCCTTTGCACACTGATTTTCCAGACTAACCCAACTATGTCTTTGGATTCCAAAAGCAGAGGTATTCTTGGGCTACCAAGCAAATAGCGCTGTTCTAGCAAGATATGCTATTTTTGGACAAAAAAAAAAACCCTTTTACAGGTCAAAGGAATCATCATTAGGTAGGAAGGAAGCATTTGAAGATTGCTTCTAAGACTCAAATGGACTCCTAGGATATTCCTTCAGAATGTTTCAGAAACAAGGTCCTTTATTCCACATGTCTCTCTCTTTTTAGGACTCATGCAGAGTTTTCAAACTAATTTTGGAAGGGAGAAATACTGCCTTGAGTTTTTGCTTTTCTCAAAGTAAATCCCTCTTTTATTAAAAGTGTAGACTACTGAAATCAACTGCTGTACCTGTAAAACTTAGCAATAAAGACTTCAGTGTATATCCACCCTTCTGTGGTGATAATTTCTCCTATCCTTTACTGTTGCTTTTCACTCTTTCCGTAGTAGTAGGTTTGTATGCTCTAGTGAGGCAAGGGTTTATTCTGATAGTAGTACTACTGCTGGTAGGGTCTCCAACATAAGGTAGGCTTATACCAGACAAATAATCCAGGTTGACAGCACTATAGGTGTCATGGCTCAGTGCTATGAAATTCTGGGAATTATCTTTTTGTGAGATATTATTTAGCCTCCTCTATCAAAGGATTCCATAGGATAGAGGCATGACAGTTAAAGCAGTGTCAAACTGCTTTCATTCAGCAGTGCAGATGCAGCCCAAATGTGCCAAACTGGGCAGAAGCAGGAGTGACACTGGCAAAGAATCTCTCAGAGACAACAGCAGTGACAGCTAATTCTTGTTAGTATTACACAAAAGTAGGCACCATTAAACCATTTTTAATGTCTTTTGCAGACTATATGATGAGAATTCTACGTACCCTTTCCAAAAATGCAAAACCCAGGATCCCATTGGATGCTGCCATGGGGCAGTTAAAAGTGAAGTTATAGCATTATAATTGGGCAGTATGAAAAGGCTTCTGGACTTATTTGAAATCGTACCTCCATCCATCACCACCAAGCAGAGTGTGTGTGTGTGTGTGTGTGTGTGTGTGTGTGTGTCTACAGATGGATTGTGGCAAAGATATGAAAAGCTTCTTTGGCTGAGTCAGTTCCCTGGATGCCAAATGTTGATTCAAGTAAAACAAAAAAGAGAAAGACAAGTCCCTCCTTTAATAATATAAAACTGTTTGCAGTCTCCTAACCACCTACCTGTCACTTTGATCTAAGGAATCAATGAAATACTTAAATCTCCCCAGGCAGCTTTGAAAAGCTCCTTTTCAATATTTCAGCATCTGTTCTCTTATTCCCCCAAGATGTTTACGCGTGTTGCTACAAGCACCCCAATTCTTTCAACAGCGAGAACTTTGTGGGTTGAAGGTCACCCAGTTTTGATTTCTTTTCCTTTTGAAAGAGGGGTTCACTGGAGATTTTAATAAGACTTTGTAAAGTTCACATTTCTTTACAAATATACATGCTGAGCATAAAGCAACTCACACCTTCCAAGGAGTTTAGAAATCTGCAGTTTGGATTAGTCCAACAGCATTGTATGAGTAGATATCCTATGATAAAATGGCCAAGTACATCTTCATGAGGCTGGCGTGTTGACCAGTGTTATGATATTTGGAGTGTGAAATGGCTTCCTAGCACACTACACATATAATGCTGGTTAACCCCTGGCCCAGCTTCATGAGGACGCCCTTAGCCAGTTCATCACATCTCCTTTCTGGTTCCCATCATACACACACCACACACCAAAATTCCTTCCACCATTCATACGACCACCCATCCACCTTGGCCTTAGGCAACATCTTTCCTCCTGCCTTTTCCCCTCAATGACCAGCTTTAAAACTGAACGTGATCCAAGTTTTGCAAAACTATGGTTATTCACACAGTCTGGTGATAAAAAGTTATTCCATGCACCTGAGGAAGCAAACCTGGTCTAGAAAAGCTTATGCTACAATAGGCAAACTAGGCACAGGTTGCAGGTTGTTTGCTTCTGCCTGAGTCTACTGGGAAGGGCAAGATTCCACCCTTCCCTTCCTCTCTTCTCGGCTGAGTTGTGTTCAAATTCCACCTGCATTTGGCCATACAAGGCCAAGCATGTATGGACTTACTAGCCAGACTGACTCGAGCATACTCTCCCAACATTTCACAAATGAAAACCATGACACATGAAGCCAACTCCTCTCTCCTCCATCCTTGAGTTGAGTGCAAACTACTTTTGCACTTTGAATTCAGGTTGCAGCCATATAAGTAAGCAAAGGACAAAGGGGGAAAGTGAGAGGAAAAGAGAAACTGGGATTTTAAAAACCAAAAAGCTGACTGGGACAGGACAGTCCCTGCAGGGCTGAGACAGCTGGAAGGTATGATTATGTACAAAAATGGATGCTAAGGATATAAAGGCCTCATTCCTGTCATTAGGTCCGGCTTGAGTAGACCCACTGAATCAATAGGATTTATCTATGTTTTGTCTTACCATTCAACAATTGATTGAATTGTAGCCAAGGGTCCGTTTAGGGGAATTTTATTATGCTGTTATTAGTCCAAATATTGCAAGAGGGGGCTGGCTACAAGAGCCCACCAAGATCGTCTCCCGATGTGTATACGGAGAAGACCAGGGGATCCCAATAAACAAAGCTGAGACGGATATTAATAACTAGATGTCTAATTTATTGAAATAGGGGAAAAACACATGCGTTGCGCATACACTCACACAAACACTCAGGACTCAGGAAAATCAGGGTTGGAAAATAGGAACAGATTTCAGGCGTTACTAAGGGTGATGCTTACCAGAATGTAGATTCCCTCCGGGAAGCGAATGAGGTGATGGACAGTGAGACAAGTCTGCTCCGCAACCTGGGTTTGAGCAGAAATGCCGGCTACCGGAACAGAGGTCTGACTGACGTGGAGTAAGTAGACCTTGCAAATGGCGCGCTGAGCAGCCAAAGTTGGGACCTTTTAAGGGCGAAATCTCGCCTGAGGGCAGAGAGTTTTGGTGATTGGAACAAAGGTGTTTAATTGCTTTCTTTCACCTGGATGTCTGGCTCTGATAATATCTAGGACTTAAGTTGTTCGGACAACAGACTCGAGGAGGGGTGATAGCTCCAGGGAAGGCAAACATTTTACTCTTCCTGGCTTAAGATAATCCCTTCATGCGACTTCCCAGACCTTCTAAGATGTTAACGTGGCTGTTCCCCTAGGGGAGGTGTACATGTCCTATCGCCTTGCCAGTAATAGCGGACAGGCTAGGAGTCTGGCCAGGGGTCATCCAAGGGTTATCATTGATTCCAAAATTTATATAAAACCAGCATGGGTAACAGAATGGTTATTCTTATCGCGACTAACTGTTAGGATGACAGCCAGTCATAGAATCATAGAATCATACAATCGTAGAGTTGGGAGAGACCGCAAGGGCCATCCAGTCCAACCCCCTGCCATGCAATAAATCTAAATCAAAGCATCCTCGTCTGTTTAAAGACCTCTAAGGAAGGAGACTCTAAGGAAGGGAGTGTGTTCCACTGTCGAACAGCCCTTACTGTCACGAAGTTCCTCCTAAAGTTGAGGTGTAATCTTTTTTCCTGGAGCTTGCATCTATTGTTCCGGGTCCTAGTCTCAGGAGAAAACAAGTTAGCTCCCTCCTCAATGTGACATCCCTTCAAGCATTTAAACAAGGCTATCATATCACCTCTTAACCTTCTCTTCTCCAGGCTAAACATCCCCAGCTCCCTAAGGCGTTCTCTTCTCCAGGCTAAACATCCCCAGCTCCCTAAGGCGTTCCTCATAGGGCATGGTTTCCAGATACTTTACCATTTTAGTTGCCCTCTTTTGGATACGCTCCTGTTTCTCAAGACCCTTTTTAAATTGTGGTATCCAGAACTGGACACAATATTCCAGGTGGGGCCTGACCAAAGCAGAATAGAGTGGCACTATTACTCCCCTTGATCTAGACACTATACTTCTATTGATGCAGCCTAAAATCGCATTGGCCTCGTTAGCTGCCGCATTGCACTGTTGACTCATGTTCTATTTGTGGTCTACTTGGACTTCCAGTACCCTTTTACACGTAGTCTCGTTCAGCCAGGTGTCACCCATCCTATATCTGCATTTCCTGGAACCAACAGCCAAGAACGAGCATGTGTTGCCATACAGATTCGCATTGGGTGGGTGGCCTCTGAGCTATTTTTGGAGCTCTAAACCTTTCCAGACACCCATAACATCTTATTCTTTGTTCCTGCCCCTCCCCAAAGGATGAATTACCTGTTCCATAAGCCACCAGGCTACCTTTCACATTGCACAGTTATAAGAGTTTGATACCAGTTGAACTGTTATGGCTCTGTGCTATGGAATCCTAGGATCTGTAGTTTCAAGAGGTGTTTAGACTGCTCTTCCACCATGCTCTTGCACCTCACCTCATGCTACAAATCCCAGGATTCCATAGGATACAGACATGGTAAGGTGCTATAATTGTAGTCTGAAAAGGGCCCTTGTTGAAATGGCAATTCACCTATCCAAATAAGGTACACTTTACAATGTTCAGCACGAGAATATATTTGGGTTTTGTTTGTTTGTTTTTAAGCCAGAAATGGACTTCTTTTCTGGCTGGTGCAGGGTCTCCTCCTCCCATTTTGGCTATCTGTGTGGTCTGCAGAGAACACAAGAGATTTTTTGAAAAAGTCTCTTAGCACTACCTCAGTTGCCTAAATATTTTCTATAGAAGAGACTAAAGCATACCTTGCAACTGTCCTAATTTGGCAAGGACATTCCTGTCAAACGTCTCATATCCTATTTTTTCAGCTGCCTATAAAATGTCCCAGTTTCTCCCCGCTCCCACTTTTCCCTTTGTTTTCAGCTTACTTCTATTGCTGCAAACTGAGTTCAAGTACAAGAGTAGTTTGTATTCAGTTAATTCAATGGGCAGGAGGGGGAGAGGAGAGGAAGAGCCAGAATCTTGTCTTTTCCAGTACAGGCAAAAACAAACTGCTGCATCCTCTCCTAGCTTGTGTGTTCTTCCTCATTAATAGCTTTTCCCATCTTGACCACACTGAAGCTTCTTGGCCACATGCTTCTCATTGTATATCTCTGAAATGGTGGTGAATATACTAGAATCCATTTGGCTAGTAAGCCCACACAAACTTGGGCACTATGGGGGATAATACATAATATAAAAACATCAAAATCACTTGCATTTGCTTTTAAGACAGAAAGCTTTGTTCAAACAAAATTTAAAAAAGCAATCCTCTACTAAAATGATGAAAATATATTCTCTTGCAAGTTAAGAGTATGCCAAGACATTAAAATATCAATAATAGATTAAAGCACACACTCTCCGAGCGCATCAGAAAACACAACTCAGCAGCAAACCATATTCTACTGAGATCAATTTATACTCAGTGTTAGCAACAGGAGCAAACATGAAGTGCTCTGAAGGGAGAAAATGTTTCAGTTAGTATCTTGACAGACAGATTTCTGCGGCTATATTGAAGCCTTTATCAACTGTTTTCAAGTCTGCTCACAAACAGGGCCCTTGAAAAGATCACAGGAGAACTATTTGGTCTCAAAGGCCCCACAGAGCATCTGTATGATTAGTCCTCCAAAAGAAATTTCTGTCTCTACATTGTGAAACTAGAGACTTGATATTAGGGCAAGTCTGGGATAAGGGCTGGAACTCTACTGGCAGACACATAATCTCTGATTTATAAGCAGCAGTTCTCAAACAACAACAAAATCAAAGGAATATTGGAAAGAGAAGCAGCTCAATTGGAATATATTCACAAATTCCAATCCATTATCAGACATATGAACAGATAGCATGGTTGCTTGCCACACTATCCTGTTGGGTCATCCAACTAGAGTAGACCCATTCAATCTATTGTTGAATGTAAGTAAATCCCATTGATTCAATGGGTTTACATGTCAAGACCTGGTTGAACCTTCCCCCATCTCAGTAAATCAATCCTCTGTGAGCAACACAGCAAGGCTTTATTTCTGAAGTTTCAGAGATGTTGTCAGGTAACTTCTTGGACAGAACTGAATACTAACCACACATGCAATAGTAAAAGAATTTGGCCTCTCCCTGTAGATTTGGCAGGCTATCTCTAATCCTTTCAAAAAGGTCACTTTTTGGTTTACTCCTGGTCTGTTGAAACCAGTAGAAAACAACTAGATGTTCTGAGCAAGAAAATCCCTCCTACACTGCAGCTGGCATTCCATCCATCTTTTGATCCTTTACAGTGAAGGCCAGTCTCAGCCTTTTCTCCTCTTTATAAAAGTATCATGCTGTTAATGCTAGACCTCTAAAAATCTATTAATCAAATGGTATACCACAAAACCTATAGACCTGAATGCATTTATGTGAATCCATTTCAGTATAACCAAACCTATCCTCCTTATAAGGTTAACATTAAAACAAAACCCCTTTGTAAAATCTCATTAAGCATACACACCATAGACCTGGGATGCTAGTATCAATGAACCAAATTGTGACTACAATATACCAGTGAACAAACATCTCTCTCATATATATGGGCATAAACCATATATATTCAAGGGCTTAACCATATATGATCATGTATAATCAAATAACACAGTGTAACAGCATAGGCAACATAATCAAACAGCAGAGCTATCTATAATCATTGCATACAACTGAACATCCTAATTCATCATAACATCAACATTGCCAAACATAACATTAACAGAATCAGGACAGGATTGACCAATCCTGACACTACTCAAGTCAGGAGGACGAACTGCAAGATTTAGGCCTATCTGTGTCTGCTGCCACAATTAATGCAGTTTGACACCACTTTAACTGTCATGGCTCCATCCTATGGAATCCTGTGGTTTGTAGTTTTTTGTGGCACCAGCGCTCTCTGACAAAGAAGGTGAAATAACACACAAAACCACAAATCTCAGAATTCCAGAGCCATGGTGGTTAAAGCAGTGTCAAACTGCATTAATCTCTGAAGTGTAGATGCAACCTTTATCTCAAGATATGTGTTTGTATTATGATTATACATGATGATGGCAAAACCAAAAGAATGCTTCTCAATCACAAGGTTTTGTTTTTTTAAAATGCCTTTTACTTTCCCATTTCTTGAAAACAGCTAAAATTGTTGCTTTAAAAATCCCTAAATGCTATAAGCCCCTGGCTTGTGGCGCAAACATCACTACATCCTTGTAAGTACAATATCAAGAAAAGAGCAGGAGGCAGCACCATCTAGAACTTGGAAAACATGACATATCCACTAACTGTCCCAGTTTGGTTTCAACAGTCCCAGTTAACTCTTTGCCATCCCACTTTTTCAACTAAATTCAGAATGTCTGCACAGTCAGGCAAAAGCAAACTATTGCAGCCTCTCTAAACTTCTGTGTTTTCCTTAGTAACATTTTTTCTATCTTGGCCATACTCCAATGTTGCTTGGACACTGTCCTGCTTTCCATATGTGAAATGTTATAGGGTATAATATAGTATCACCCTGGACACACCAACTCTCACTTGATTTTGAATGCTACACAAGGTCAGGCCTGGTTAACACATGGTTAAAACAGTGGCAATACGAGGGATTTCCAAGTAAGTCTAAAAAAGAATCCTACTTGAAATGCTGGGTGTCTACTACCAGTTAAGGGTGGACAGTATTAAGCCAGATGGACCTATGTTCTGTCAGTTTCCTTGTACCTATGATATTCCTTTTCCAATGTTTATTGGGGCCATAGCACATAACCACAAAGTTAACTTAAAGAGTTACACTGGAAAATTTCATATTTCATATTCAGTTACAATCATCATGTAATGTAGTTATAACTTACACTATGCAAGCACAAGGTAGGATGTCAACTGCTTTTTTGAAACACCACCCCACACCTGTTGTCTCCAGTCAGTCATGAAGACTTTAACTGGTTACAAATTACTAGTAATTGATTTTTTATTATTATTATTATTATTATTATTAAAATAAAATAACTGTTTTGTAACCAGTTACTTCTAAAGTCTTCATAACTGCCTGGAAACAACAACTGTAGGTAGATGTTTCAAAGAAACTGAGATCTTAGGTTGTGCTTGCAGAAAGTAAATCGACACTCATACAGTTAAGTGGTAGTTGCTTTATACCTCCTTCTGTGGAATACTAACATTTTACAACTAACTGCATATCTGTGAATGTATGTTTCCATAATCCCAGTGAAAATATTAAGGAACTAAATCATTTATAGTCATGCACCACCTAAGAATGTGCCGTGATATATGTAATTGTAACAAAAAGTAGAACTCAATCTATGCAACTGTTCAGAAGTTACACCAAAAAACCAAAACAAAAAAACAAAAAACCAACCACTTGGATACAACACCAATATGACACTTTCCAAACTTTGAGTGTAGGAGAGAAGGTTAGAGGGGAGCGTTGAACATCTCTTGGGAAAATTTCCTATATAGCAAGAATTTATTGTTTTCTACTTGAAGAGAGACTCCTGTTAGAGAAGAATGGATGAACAATGTGCTGACATCTTCAGTGTTTCTACATGCTTAAAAGGACTTTTCAGAGGAAAACATTTCTTCTGACAGAATAAAGAAAAATAATTACTTCACACCGAGGGAGGGAATCATCCCATGGATAATAGGCAGATTTGCCATGTAAGCAGCTTATTTCTGTTTACAAGTTGAACAGTGATAAATGGGGTGGCGAGGACTATATATTTGTATACAGCAAACTGAGGTTGGGGGAGTTTTGCTTTCAAGGAGGACATAAGAAATTGGAGAGCAACTTGTAAGGCACTTGATCCCACTTTTGTGTATCGCTGTATCAATAGTAAAACCATGCATGTAAAGAACAGTTCTTTCTCTTTAGATGTACTTAAGAATATTTCACAAAAAATAACCAACCCAAGCATTTCTCAAAAGCAGGTAAAATTGTTGCCTTAAAAATCCCTACATGCTTCAAGCCCCTGGCTTGTGGCACAAACAACACTCTACATCCTCAGCCATCAGAGGCAGCCACAGGGCCATTCCAAGACACTTTTGATGGCTGGAGAATAGGAAAAGGAAAAAGACTAGGCAAAGGTTGCAGTTCATCCATCTCACACCAGGATTAGAGAACCAATCCATCCATCTCACATACATATTATAAAACCTTGGAGACTGACACAAAGAAGGTTGTAGCATCAGCTTTCCATAGACTCAGGGTGCACCTACACTCTAGAAAGAATGCAGTCTGACACCACTTTAACTGCCATGGCTCCATCCAACAGAAACCTGGGATTTGTAGTTTTGTGAGACATCAGACCTCTTTAGCAGATAAGACTAAACTACAAGTCCCAGGAACCCATAGGCTAGAGCTACAGCACTTAAAAGTGGTGTCAAACTGCATTATTTCAAGCATGTAGGTTCACTCTTTGTCTAGACTCAAAAATAAGGTAGTAGCAAGAAAAGGAGAATCTTAACTGCAAACCGACGGGACTTGCTAGACAAGGAGCCCCTGCACACTTCAGTTATAGCACTATGATTCCACTTTAACCCCCATGGCAACATGCCATGGAATCCTGGGGTTTGTAGTCTGGTAGAATTGCAGTGGTTCTCAAACTTTGGGCCTCCAGATATTTTGGACTTCAGC
>NC_056526.1:184558420-184561598 GCF_019175285.1 Sceloporus undulatus | reverse complement strand
TAGACATCCCATCTGATTTCTTTCGGCCCTCAATTCCTTTCACTGGACACTGTCTTTAATTATACGTCAATATTCACTTTTACAAAACTCCATCCATCATGACACTTTTACTCTTCATCATCTGACAGGCTTACATCAGTACGGGTTTATGGAAATCAAGCTTTCATTAATTCTCCGACTGCATGAGTGACTATGCCTGGCCTCCCCTTTCTTGCTTCTTATAACAAACTCCAGGAAGAACATGGTCCCTCCTACTAAGGATCATGCCACCATCATTAACAGGTTATCACTGTAGGTTAAGAACAGATCTAATTAGGCGATCACTTGTTGCCTCTTCCACCTTATGACTGTGAAATCTCGCCAAGGCAAGTGGGAGTTGTGGACTAAATTTTGGCAGAGTTGACGCCCAAACCACATATCAAGATGCTGAAAATCCCCATCGTTATGAAAAGTGTGGTCATCTGTTCCAGGAAGGTACCATCCAAGTCCTCAGTGTGACTGGGCAGCGGGAATAAAACATACATGCCATCCCTGTTATTTCGTCCCCCTTATTTGCCCAGCTGCTCTCAAGGTGACGTCAAAATGGTCATTCATCTCTTCACAGGTAGAATGCATTCTCCCCCCCCCCACTTTCTGACTGATCTAGTCTTTCAAATAGGGTCAGACCCATCTAGATACTAATTCCACCAATTAAATATATTAAAAAAATTCATTTGCCATTATGGCTGTCACTAAGATCCTTTGATGTCCTTGTGAGAATGCAATGACTGCTTCGGAAGAACAAAAATTCTGCGCTTATCGTCAAGTAGAAGTGGTCCACTGGACGCTCGTTGCTATCAATCTTTATCCCATATCCCCTTTTCCCCCCTCTATCTTGGTTCGTTTTATTTTTTTCCGGCGCCACCCTTTTGTTCCAGTGTATTTTCCCAACACATTCCTTCGGGGTCGTTTCCTCTTTTCTGGTGCGTGTTGCCAATTAAATTACTGTAGTCTGCCAATAAATGAGACAGGTGGGCTTGGTTAAAGCAAGAATCCAATAGGAGGGCACCCCCCTCTGTTAAGTCTGTAGCGGTCTGCAAGCAAGGAGCCGACTGGATGGTTGCTTTTGAGATGTGAAGTTAGACAAGAGGAATAGTAAGAATAGTACATCTAATAGCAAAAATTTATGAGGGGCAACTAGGGTTATTATCCCAGAGGAAAGGACCGGCGGGTTAGCCATCACAAACACAAAAGTTGGGGACCACTGCTTTGGACTTTATTAGAAACAGTTGAAGCGGCAAAACTATTACACTTGAATCATTTAATATGATACTAACCCACAGAAGGAATAGCTCTATGTTCAGGATTCAATGTTTCGATTGCAGTGGTTCTCAAACTTTGGGCCTCCAGATATTTTGGACTTCAGCTCCCAGAATTCCAGACTGTTGGCCAAACTGGCTGGGGCTTCTGGGAGTTGAGGTCCAAAACTCCTGGAAAACCAAGTTTAGGAATCACTGATCTAAGAATTCTAAGCTACACACACACACTACAAATCCCAAGATGTTGCCATGGCATTCAAAGTGGAATTATTGTGCTATGAATGCTTGGAGTAAAAAGGCTCACAGTCTGATGCAACTTAGGGCTTCACACTACACAATTTTAGCACCTTGATTCTACTTTAACTGCCATGGCTAACATCCTATGGAATCTTCAGGTTTGCAGTCTCAGGAGGGATGCATAATCCTTGAAGAACCAGCATGGCAGAATGGTTTGAGTTTTGGACTACAACTCTAGAGACCATGATTTGATTCCTGGCATGGCCATGAAATCCACTGGGTGAGCCTAGGGCAAGTCACACTCTCTCACCCTGAAGAGAAGGCAATGGCAAACCTCTGAACAAGTCATACCAAGGAAATCCCATGATAGGGTCTTCATAAGTCAAAAACAACTTGAAGGTACACAACAGCAACATAATCCTCAACACTTCACAGATGAAATCCAGTTCATGCATGACCAAGCAACAACAGGGTGCATTGAAGGACGGACAACCTGGAGGAGGCTGAGGAGTTTGCATTTGCCTGAGCTTATTAGAAGGGCCAAACTCACCCTCCTCCTCTCCTAAATTAATGGATGCAAACTACAGTACTTGAAATCAGTTTGCAGCTGTTGAAGTAAGCTGAGGAACAGGGAAAAGTGAAAGAGAAAGAAACTGGAACATTTTACAAGCAGCTGAAAAAGTGTGATGGAGAGAATTAATTGGGACTATCCCTGCCAAATCAGGACAGCTGGACTATATGGAGGTGTTTAGAATTTTTAACCAGAGAGAGAGTGCTTCACCACACTACAAACCCCAGGATTTTATGGGATACAGACACGACACTTAAGTATAACACTACACTTATAGTGTAGTATCACAGGGTCCCAACATTCAGAAGGATGTGCTAACTAGCACAATAGCCAACAGATCTGGTTCTTTATCTTCTGTGGGATAGTAAAAGCTCTGACCACCAAGGCACAAGCATTAGTACTGAGCTGCCTGAATTTTTACCTCCTACCTATGTAACACTAATTTGGTCAACTAATCCTCAAACAGGCTGTAGTTATTCTAGTTTATAAGCACTTAATAGGCGTGATTTTCCATTTAGAACCAGAATGTGGATGCAGATCATTTTAGTCATCCAAATATTCTGGATTACACTTTCCATAATACTTTTTCCTTGGCCATGTTAACTGGGACTGATGGGAACTGAAATCCATACCTATGAAGGGCCAAGAGTTCCCCACCCCTCTTTAGAAAATACTGGATCTCAGTTCTTTTTAAAACATGCCAGACTGCTCCCATGCATTTGGCTCAAAAGCAAGCAGCAAACTTTGTGTAGGCATTAGACATGACACTTTGCATTGATGCAATAATTTATTTTTTCTTTCAAAAAATAGCAAAGTTTCACTGATAAATGGGTTCAGCTGCTTTTTCCTGCTGTGAGCCTTTCAAACAAGTATTCCCCCATTCCATTCTGGGGCAGGCCCAAACGCTTCAGGTTTGTGAGGTGGTCTCCCAGTTGCTTAATGGCCTTCACTTGTTCCTCCAGGTATTCAGACTCCAAGAAGTCACACAGCTGGGGACCAAGAAAGAAATATTGAAATATTGCATGGAATGCCAATTAAAAATTAAGGAAATAATTCATATACATTTTTAGAG
>NC_056526.1:184556587-184558320 GCF_019175285.1 Sceloporus undulatus | reverse complement strand
AACAACTCTTATCCTGTTGGTGTTTTATATACAGTTGGCCCTCAACTTTCATGGGGGCTGGGGGTGTAGTAGCCCCACAAACATGGGAAAACTGCAAATAGAGGCCCACTATTTTATTTTATTCACCTGAGAGAACACTTCTCTAGGCATTTGCTGGTCCTCTAGTGTGATTTTAGGGTCACTCTCCAGTGGAAATTGAAAGTAGAATTGCACCTGAAGACCTACAGATGCCTAGAGAGAACACATTAAGTCTGTGAATAATCAAATCCATGAATGTTCACCCCACAAATGTGGAGGGGAGACTCTATATTCAGATCTCCATATCCATGGATTCTGCACCCACAGATTCAGCCAACCACGGTTCAAAAGTATTCACTCAAAAGAAATTCCAAAAAGTTAACCTTGAGTTTGTCATTTTAATGTAAGGGATGCCATTTTAGTACACCATTGTATATAATGGAAACCAAACTTCAGCAGGGCCCACTGTACATATGAGTCCTCCTACACATGCATAACATTCAGTTCACAATTGCATAAGGAGAGTCCTACAAGTCTAGCAATTGCATGTGCGGTTTCACACTTGTAGATGGTATATAGTGCATCCAGTGTGCCACTGGGTTCACAAGGGTTGTGGAAACAGCAATCATATTTCATAGATATGCATTTAGTTACAAAGGATTAGCATGTAGTGTGAACATAGTGCAACCACCTGCTTAATATGAGTGTAGATTAATACGGTAACATTTACATATAATTTTCACATTACCATTTCTAATTTAGAAGGATCGTGTATCAGGTGATGGAGAATATCCCTGCTCGAGACCCTGGAGAGCTGCTGCCAAATTTAGCATCTTGGATAATTCCTTTAAAGTTTCAAATTAAAACTGGGACAGATTTGCTGCCCCATTGACACGTAAGCCAACAACTATGCTTAGTGGATTTTATTTCAAAACAGTAACTTTCTTCAAGTTCTGAAATGGAAGACGGAGCCAATCATACTGAAAGTGATAGCAGATTCTATACTAAAGTCTACCTAATTAAATGCATGAGAATATTTTTAAAAGTTACTGCTTACCCCCCCTCCCCCCCCCCACACACACACATCACAGACAGAGCTTTAAAGGGAAGTAAGGCAATCCAGCCGGTAATGAACTCCTAATTCATAATTCAACCCTCTTGCTTTAATTAAACTTGTAAGCTATAACTGAATCTTGGTGGGATGGGAAAGTATTTATTAAATTACTATAGGCTTCCCACCTCAGCCATGGAACCCATTAAATGATGATCTTGAGCAAGTCACATGCTCTCAGCCTCAGGGAAAGGCAGTGGCACACCTCCTCTGAAGAAACAGGCCAAGAAAAACCCAAAAAACTTAGGGTAATCATAAATCAGAAATGATTTGAAGGCACATAACAACAATAGGTATTTGTTTTTACTTTGTGCGCTAGGACTGCAAATAAAACCAAAATGCAGTGGAGAAATCTGGGTATTCTGTTTGTTTAATAGTTTTTATTCACTTTAAAAACATAATAATAATAATAATAATAAAATTTTATTTATACCCCGCCCTTCCAAATAGATCAGGGCGGCTTACAAATGCACCTCAGTGCAGCAAATACAGTATAAAACAGATTAAAAACAACAACATCTCATCATAAAAACAATAAAAACCCCTTAGCCCAACCTCACGGCCACGAGTGAGGAGGGAGGCCCATAGGCTGTTTAGTCGGGGA
>NC_056526.1:184550675-184556487 GCF_019175285.1 Sceloporus undulatus | reverse complement strand
AGGGCGGCTTACAAATGCACCTCAGTGCAGCAAATACAGTATAAAACAGATTAAAAACAACAACATCTCATCATAAAAACAATAAAAACCCCTTAGCCCAACCTCACGGCCACGAGTGAGGAGGGAGGCCCATAGGATGTTTAGTCGGGGAATGCCTGATTAAATAGGAAGGTTTTGAGTCCCTAAATTACATACATAATAGATAGCATTCATTCCATTTCCATATACACAAATGACATAAACATACTATTACACTAATATAACATTACTACAGTCATTACAACAACCCACTTCCTTGCTGCTGAGTTGGAGATATTTTCCTTTTTTTTCTTTTCTAATTTGATTATCCATAATTGAATGAATTAAACCTTCTTTCCTTTCTTAATTACTTCAATCTTTTCATTACCGTAAAATTGTTGGGGGTTTTTTTGCCTTAGGATTCACTTTAATTAAACAGAAAATTCCTTATTTTAAGCAAAATTATTTCTACTTTAATCCGTCTCAACCCCCAAAGTTATTATTTTCCCCCATTTCGAACGGAGATAGGTTATTATTTCTTCCCAATCTTCTTTATATTTGTCTGAGTTCTCATTTCTTAATCCTTTTGTCAATTTGTCAATCTCTAGTAGATCCAGGAGTTTGAGTGTCCATTCTTCACTCATTGGAATCTCGTCATTTTCCCACTTCTTCGCATAAATTAGTCTTGCCGCTGATCACATATAAAATACAATTTACCTACTTTTCTCTCTGTTGCTTCCTCTAACATATTTGGTTATAGACGTTTCTAGGTCAGGGATGGTGAACCTCCAGCATGTTGGCTTTATCTAACTTGCAGGAGGAATTCATAGAATCTTAGAATCATAGAGTTGGAAGAGACCGCAAGGGCCATCCAGTCCAACCCCATTCTGCCATGCAGGAAATCTAAATCAAAGAATCCCCGACAGATGGCCATCCAGCCTCTATTTAAAGACCTCTAAGGAAGGGGTCTGTTGAACAGCCCTTACTGTCAGGAAGTTCCTCCTAATCTTGAGATGGAATCTCTTTTCTTGTAGCTTGCATCCATTGCTTTGGGTCCTAGTCTCTGGAGCAGCAGAAAACAAGTTAGCTCCCTAATCAATACGACATCCCTTCAAATATTTAAACAGGGCTATCATATCACCTCTTAACCTTCTTTTCTCTAGGCTAAATATCCCCAGCTCCCTCAGTCGTTCCTCATAGGACATCGTTTCCAGACCCTTCACCATTTTAGTCGCCCTCCTTTGGACACGCTCCAGTTTCTCAACATCATTTCAAAATTGTGGTGCCCAGAATGGGGCACAATATTCCAGGTGGGGCCTGACCCCATCCCCATCCAACCCACAGCTTCTTCCACATTTTAACTCTGATGAGAGATAAGAAGGCAACAACAGCTTGGGAAACTGTTGCAAGGAATTTTGCTGTGCACTGCAGCTCGGGGAGGTGTTTCAAGGCAATGAACTGTGCTTTGTGGGCCAGACAGCTGTTGCATAGAAATGAGTTCTGCTTTGCAGGCCAGGGAGTTGTTTCAAAGAAGTGAGCTCTGCTTTTAAGCATGGAAAGAAGTTTACTGAAAGTACCGTATTTTCCAGCATATAAGACGACGTTTTGACCCAATAAAATTGGGTCAAAAGTCAGGGGTTGTCTTGTACACCGAGTTGAGCCCGGTAGCCCTGCGGCCGGGTGCACGCGTTCTTGGGGCCGCCAGCTTCTCAGGCCTCCGGAGGCCTGGGAAGCCGATGCGTGTGCTCTGGGGTCGCCGGCTTCTCAGGCCTCCGGAGGCCTGGGAAGCCGGCAGCCTTGCGCCAGCTTCTAAGGGGCTTTTGAGGCCTGTTAGAAGCTGGCGCGCACGCTCTGGGGCCGCCGGCCTCTCAGGCCTCCAGAGGCCCGGGAAGCCGGCAACCCCAAGAGCGCAAGTGCTAGCTTCTAAGGAGCCTCTGGAGGCCCCTTGAAGCCGGCGCACGCATGCACAGCTGGCTGCCGTGCTACTCAGGAGGAGGGTAGCCTTATACAGTGAGTATATGCTAAACTCTATATTTTCATTTAAAAAGTTGGGGGTCGTCTTATATGCCCAGTCGTCTTATACGCCCAAAAATACGGTATGTTGTTTTTCAGCCCCCAAAGCTGTGGCACTGTGGTTTACTCTTAGGTGGACACTGGCATAGCATTAAGCTGCACTCTGCGTGCTGAAATTTGTTGTCCTAGGGCTTATATGTGAGTCCAGTACTGTTCTGTAATACACTATGCTTTTTATTCGTTGTGGAAAATAGATACAAATTACATTGGTACAAACTATTAGATTTGCATCTGGTCTTATTTCTGGAATCTGGGCTATGAAACCCTTCAAAATCGGAATTCAGTCCACAGGCCAAAATAAACAGCATCTCTGTAGTAGATGTAATGTCATCTCTCAAATGAATCAAAGACAATTTGAGGCACCAAAAGTAAGTATATACATCTCTCTCTCTTTCTCTCTCTTAGTCTCACTTGAAGGTTTGGGCTTGGGTTTATAGGATGATAAATACAAGAGTTTGGAAAATGACTTTATGAATAATTCATCCCTGTTACTTATTATAGTCTTTGAAAAGTAATTTGTTTTCATGACTCTGTACAGCACTGAAATATAACTTGTTGTACTATATGCCATTCATGTTTGTTTCTGAGCACATAGATGTAAAGGAGAAGTGGGGAATTTGTGCCCTCCAGTGTCTGATGGGCTCGAAAATTGATAATCTCCATGGTAAATAGAAATTACAGAAAAATCATAGAACCATACAGTTGTAATTGCTTTCTAGTCTCTAAAGCAGCATAAAACAAGCACTGTCCCCTTTCTCTATGACATCCCTTCAGATATTTAAAGACAGCTTTAAAGAGTGAATGGTAGTGGTGGACTCATGTCACCATTCTATCTTTTCTTCTCCATGCTAAAGAGAGAATCAAAAGACTTCTAGAAGGCCATCAGTTTGCTAACCATACCCTCAAGCAATGATTATATGATTGAGTTCTTTCTTTTTATTTGTCCAGTTCCTAGAAATCCATGTCACTGACTTAGATCCCTGAGTCACTGGCCCTAATGTCTGAGGGATGCTGCTAGTGATGCACCAGAAATGTACATTTTCTGAACTGTGCTTGTCTGTTAGTGCTTTCTAAAGAGAAGAATTCCTCTGTCTGCATTCTCTCCAAAACATTAAGAGGCATTTTGGTCCAGCATATACTTCATTGCCCTCAAAGTTTATGCTTGATCTTTTCTTCATAATTAAATAGATTTAAACTATTAAATAGATTTAAACAGTAGAAGGAGTAGGAGTAGAAGATTCTTTTGAGAGTTCAGCCTCTCTGGTCATGGTAATGTTTGTCTGGGGCAAGAATAAACCAGTTATAAATTTGACTGATGACTTGCCAATTGTCAAAAATGTTTTTCCGTGGCTTTATGACCCCATGAAGGCTTTTGTGCTTATGAATACTCAAGCGGTATTAGTGATTGCGAACACTCAAGTCCTGGTGGTACTTGGGAAGCAAGTACAATACAACAGTACTTGCAGAAATAATTGCAGTTCTTTCTTTAAAGAATGTTGAACATATCAATTTGAATTTATTCTTCCACCAACTCCATATCCTGCAAATAAGGAGAGAAATTTGAACTTTATTTGTGGGTTTCTTCTCCTCTTGGGACAGCTATCTGAGACATTCCCAAATCAGGCAAAATATCATGTAGGTTCCTGAAAGTGGTGAAAGTGTGGAAGGGACCACCAGATCACTGCATGGAATAGAATGAACTTGTTGTTCGCTAAAATGCTTGTGTGGAGGAAAATTTGCCATATGTGTGATGAAGTAGACTGTTTTGTGCCTGGGAGAAGCTTTGAATAAGAAGCCAATTAAATTGGGAGCATTTTTTGTTTTTGTTTTTAAAGTTTAATGATTATGAAGGTGGGGGACCCAATAATAAATAAATAATAAAGTTTTTATTTATATCCCGCTCCTTCCTGCGATCAGGGTGGCTTACAAAAAGGATTAAAAACAACATACATGAAGCATTAAAATACAAAAAATACATTAAAATACAAATACATTAGCCCACCATTCAAACAATAAAAATAACAGGCAAAAAAAAAAGCCCCATAGCCCAACCTCTTGGCCACGAAAGAGGAGGGAGGCCCACAGGATTTTAATCGGGGAATGCCTGTTGGAACAGGAAGGTTTTCAGGTCCTTCCTGAATTGGGCCAGGGTGGTAGTCGAGCGAAGCTCAGTGGCTCCCTCACGGCCAGCTAGTTCCATCCGGTGCGGCTCGGGAATCATGGAGACCATGGGCCATGGGCCTTCCAGCTGATACAGGGTCCTACGCATTGTGCGGGTAATACTCTCGATTGGTCTTCTGTTGCGGATGCGGAAAATCCGTGAGTGGAAATACTAATATTTCCCCCCTGTCATGGACGGATCATTTCCTGGTGAGGCAAAAATCAAGGTCTTACCCAGATCCCCCCCGGGGTGGTGGACTGTTAGGATGGTCCACCCTCGAAGCTGATGGAACCCAAAAGGTTTCCAGGAAGCCTTAGAGGGGTTCATGTTTGGTAGCGACGGCGACTTGTTGATGCCTTACCGGTATTTGGAATACCGGTCTTTCTAGGGCTATACACAGCATCGTCCCAAGCGCCTCTCAGGCCTGCTTCCAAGTGTAAGCCCTGGTACACGGAAGATCTCCGCGGCAAGGAAGCGGGGAACGCGACGGCTAGAGTACCGTTGGCAGAAACACCTTGCTAGACGACAAGGCTCTCCGCCCAATTATTAAAGGACTACGGAGAGGCGATAAGCAGCAAAGAATTGTTTCTATGGTGCTCGTATTCCGTCCGCAGAGTCACGTCCAGCAGAGTTGTTCAGAGTGGTCAGGGAGAACATCAGCTCCCTCCCGCTCTGAACCAGATCCTTGAACCTTTAAGGCTGCTATTGACCAATTTAATGACTTTTTTTACAGATAAAACCTCTCGTAAAGCGAAGGTCTTAAAGCCGACATTCAAGCAGAACCTAGAGTAGAGTATACCGAGCCTCGTGGACTCTATTAAACTGGTAGCGTTTGAGCGGTGAAGTATGAAGACTGGACAAGATCGTCGGAAGTGTTAAAAACAACCTGTCTCTCGATCCTGTCCCGGGGGCTAGCGGCCCAGGGGGATCCGGCGGTAACATTATTGTTGTGCCGGTCATTAATACATCTTTGAGGAAGGCAATTCCATCGGAATTAAATTGCCATTGTAAAACCTGCTATAAAAAAAGACCCTCCCTCGACCCCCTGGACATAATAATTTCGCAGTTTCGCTGCTCCCATTTTTGGGTAAGGTGATCGAGAGGCGGTTGCGATCCAGCTTCAGACGGTCTTGGATGAAATTGATATATCTAGACTCCATTTCAAACTGGCTTCCGGGTGGGTCAGCGGGTTGGAGACGGCCATGGTCGCCTTGGTCGATGATCTCCGTCTGGATTGACGGGGGAAGCGTTCCCTCGTTGGTGCTCTTGGACATCTCAGCGCTTTGCATACCATAGACATGGTATCTTCTGGGGCGCCTGGCTGAGGTGGGAAGTCGGGGCACGGTGCTCCAGTGGTTCTGGTCCTACTCTGGTGGGTAGGTCCAGTGGTGATGCAGCTGGGAGACGTGTGCTCCGACGAGAGGCCCCTTAAAACTTGGGGTCCCTCAAGGGGCCATTCTGTTCTCCCATGCTTTTTAACATTTACATGAAAACCGTGGGAGAGGATCATCCGGAGACATGGGGCGTGGGGTGATCAGTAAGCGATGACACCAAATCATT
>NC_056526.1:184549662-184550650 GCF_019175285.1 Sceloporus undulatus | reverse complement strand
ATGTTGAAGTCACCCAGGACAAGAAGCCTGGGCGTCTCCAACATCAGTTCAGCGACCAGCTGTGTCAGCTCGTTAAGGGAGTCCGCTAATGCACGGGGTGGCCGATACACGAGCAGAATCCCTAGACTGTCCCTAGCCTTTAGGGTCAGGTAAATACACTCGATATAGGACGTCTGTCGGATGTGGTTCCTGGTGAGGGATACCGTGTTCCTATGAATCAAGGCCACACACACACCCCCGCCCACCTAACCTGCGCTGGTCCTTCACCGAGAACCCGGCAGGCAGGGCCTGAGCCCACACTGCGTCTCCTTCAGGCCCAAGCCAGGTCTCAGTAATGCAAGCCAGATCACACTTTTGATCCTCCAGCATGTCATGGAGGATGTGGGTCTTGTTGTTTACTGATCTGGCATTGCACAGGAGCAGCGACAGGGTTTGTGGCACGGTTGGAGCGACCCTCAGGTTCCTAAGGTTGGGATAGGGACAGGAAGGAGTGATGGATATGATGCATCGATCTCTCCTTCCCCTGGAACGCAAATCCCTTCTCCCACCGCCATATCTCCCCTTGCCCCACACTACCTCAATAGGAGCTCCGCTCGTGATGATGTTGTCCCTTCCCTCCCCGGCCCATGCATCCCCCGGATCCACAACCTCCCCCCACCCCTCTATGGCCATATAAAGAGCAGAGGTTAGCCACCCCAGGCATCCTCTGCTCTCGGGCTAACCCAAGCCTCCCTAGCCCGGTAAAGAGCTGCGCAATTGCTCAGTTCTGCAACAGCGGTGCTCCCCAGTCCGTGGGCGGCACTCCCGGGGCAGTGCGCAGATGCGCATCTCCGACACCCCGGGAGGAGGCCGCCCGGCAGAAGGCGCAGCTCTGGCAGCGTCGGTGGTCCGGTGAGGAAGGCAAAGGGGGCGTGTCAGGGAGGGTCCGGTTTCCCGGCGTTTATACCCGCCGCTCTCACCTGGCGGGCTCCTCCCTGGCTTCCCCCCC
>NC_056526.1:184532956-184549562 GCF_019175285.1 Sceloporus undulatus | reverse complement strand
GAGGCCGCCCGGCAGAAGGCGCAGCTCTGGCAGCGTCGGTGGTCCGGTGAGGAAGGCAAAGGGGGCGTGTCAGGGAGGGTCCGGTTTCCCGGCGTTTATACCCGCCGCTCTCACCTGGCGGGCTCCTCCCTGGCTTCCCCCCAGGTGTCTCCTAAAGGCCCCGCACTCACTGGCCGCCAAACGCCAAGGCCAGAAATGACACCCAGAGTTCTAAAAAGAGTCCCACTGCGGTGCTCCCCAGTCCGTGGGCAGCACTCCCGGGGCGGTGCGCAGATGCGCACCTCCGACACCCCGGGAGGAGGCCGCCCGGCAGAAGGCGCAGCTCTGGCAGCGTCGGTGGTCCGGCGAGGAAGGCAAAGGGGGCGATAGGGAAGGTGTCCCCAATATTCCAGAGGGGACCAATAAATTCATGCAGTGTTGCTCACCCCTCATTTATGGTTTAGGGCTGACACATCCACAGGACATCATTTTCTGAGCCCAGCCCTGCCATCAAACAGAGGCTGCATCCACAGTGCAGAAATAATCCAGTCTGACACCACTGCCTTGGCTCTATCCTATGGAATTCTGGGAACTGTAGTTTGTTGTGGCACCAGAGCTCTCTGACAGAGAAGGCAAAATTTCTCACAGAACTACAAACACCAGCATTTCATAGTATTGAGCCATGACAGTTAAAGTGATGTCAACCTGGATTATGTCCTGCCCAGCTCAAAAGCAGTCAGCAAGCTTATTCTGTGTCAGAGACAAGAAGGTAGATCAATAGAAGAGCAGCAAGAAGAAGAAGCAGAGGGTGGCTTGCACAATGCCTCCAGCTCTGCTCCTCCATGCCTCTTCTTCGTCGTGTCTAGTGCCACAATGCTTGCTGATGTGGTCTCTCTTCCTGGGAAGCCACCAAACCGATCTCCCACTTGCAACATTGTGCTGTGCAATGGGAGATCTAAATAAGTGTGGGACTAGGGAGATTATCAGACGGGGGAGAGGGGAGAAGCCGGGAGTAAAAGGCATACTCCCAGCAAATTTGTGCAGTTGCACTGGAGATTTTCAGTCACATAGCACTTATCCAGGACTTAATCCACAAAGATCCAGGAATGCTCCAGCAACAAACCATCCACGGGGAAGTCCCAGGAATGGTTTGTTGCTGGAGCATTCTTGGATCTTCATGGGTTGAGTCCTGAATAGGCGCTACCTCATCTGAAAATCTTTACGCATGATAGTGTGACTTTGCTGGGAGTATGCCTTATTCTTACCCAATTTCCCCCCATTTGATAATCTTCTAGGACTCTGAGAGATCAGGATTCAAATCCTGACTCAGCCATGGGATGGCATTGGCCAAGTCACATTCTTTCAGCCCCAGAGGAAAGTCATGGCAAACATCCTCTGAAGAAATCTTGCCAAGAAAACCCTTAGAATTGTGATAAGAAACAATGTGAAGGCACACAACAACAACAATTCTTGCACAATTTGATGGAGAGGTATTGGCCACTTGTCCTTTTAACTCCTGGACTATTAGGGGCACAGTTTCTTTAAAGTTACTGTGATATAGTGGTTTGAGCATTGGACTATGACTCTGAAGAATGGGTTCAGTTTCCAACTGAGTCATGAAACCCGCTGGGTGATCTGGGTAAGTCATATGCTCTCAGCCTCAGGGAAAGGCAATGGCAAACCTCCTTTGAACAAATTTTGCCAAGAGAACCTCAATGTAGGTTCACGTTTGGGATGCCGTAAGTCAGGCATAACTTGAAGGCACACAGCATTTTTGTGCACATCCCTTTAAGTCCAGATGCAGGTCCCACAAAAAAAGAAGCCACCAGTTGCCACTATATGTTGCCCAGAGTAGAACTGTGAAAAATCTTTCTCCATTCTCAGGGAGAGAAGCTGTATCGCAATGTGGAGACAATGTGCTGACAATCTCTTAACCTCCATGTGATATCTTGCCTCCAGCATAAGAATGAGATGACTTCTTAAAATTCTATTGAGATTTTAAGAATTTAATATCTCTATATAAAATATAAAGCTCGTGTCTTTTTTCTTTTCTCTCTGTGAAGCAGAGTAAACTCAGAGAGACTCAGCAAGTACAAAATGGTTTAAAAGAAAAAAGAGACAAAGAATCTACTGGATGCTTCTCATTTTTATAAGTCCATGCTTCAAGGTAGCAGCTGTTATAGTTTAGCTACACAGTTGGCATCTTTTATGAAGTTACAGTGGTACCTCGGGATACGAAATACCCAGGTTACGAAATTTTCGGGAATGTGAAAACTCTCATGGACACTGATAAGAAGAATGTCTCTCCATCTCCCAGGCATCAAGGAGACTGTATAGTTTCTTATCCTTTGGACACAAGAATGAGACAACTAGGTTTTATAGCCCTGGTGGAGGGCAGGGGAGGAAAAGGGAAGTCAGGAACAGTCACTACCCTTCCCTCTCCATTCCCAGTAAAGGTAAAAGCAAGACTTCCAGAAATAGGAGAAAAGATACTTTTATGGACAATGATTACCAGAATGCTTCAGCCACAGTGGTCTATGTCTATGCTAGCCAGGGTTTTCTTGGAGTTGTAGTCCAAAAACCTAACCTTTCCAAGCCTTGGCCATGGATGGAGAGTAGCTGGGATCTCCTTCTCTATTCTTTCCCAGACTCTCCTGAAAAGGCACAAGAAAAGAGAGATAATTGTATACGAATCATAGAGCAATCATAGAAGGGCCATCCAGTCCAACCTCCGGCCATGCAAGAATGCAATAGCTTCTCCCAAACATGATGAAATTTATTTCCTTCAGAATGAAAGCAGGAGTGTTAAGCACCATTTTTCAAAGATGTGTTTTAGTTAGGTACCCAGTAATCCACCTGTACTTATCTGCTGTACAATCAAATACTTCATGCTCAGGAATACTAATTCTTCAGTGCAAAACAGCAGCCTTCCAGAGATATAACCTATGCTTTGCCTCAGTTAAATAATTTATTTTGAAAACTTTCTTCTGACTGCGCAAAAAAATGAACAGAATAAATAATTTAGGCCTGGTGAGGACTGACAGCCAGAGACACACTCCTTTGGCAGTTTTTCTTCTGAACAAAGTGAGGAAATTCACTTGAAGCTCCCCTGTTTTGCAGGTTTCATAGGATGTGGGATTTTATAGCTCTTCAGAGAATACTTAGCAAAGAAAATTATACTGTAGTAGGGATATGTAAAAAATAGTTCAGAACTTGCCATAGATCTCTGGTTGAATTCTAACAGAGCAGTCAGTTTTTCGACTCTCCTAAACAACAAAAGGTATTGGGCAGTGGTGTCCTAAATTAGGCTGCTGAAGAAAACAAAGGTGAAGAGCAGACATTGCAATGAAAAGACGGCAATTCTGTTCTGGTACTGATAACAATTGCCTTGGCTGAGCAGATGATCAGGGGCATACAGACCCAAATTCTGTTGATGTCTTGTAAATGTGCATTTTCCCTTACACATGCAGTTTCCTTTTTTGGCCAAAGTGCAATGGACATATTCAGTTTATGGTTGCTTAAGTGGAATTCCATAAGTGACTATGCAAAAGAAGTGGGCAGGCAGCCTTGGCGCAGGACAGAGGCAACATGGATTTCTAGGGAGGTTTCTTTTTGTGTTGCTAATGGACTTTAATTTTTATTTCCTGGAGTTTACAACCCTTCGTCTCCCAGAGCCCTCATAGCCAAGGAGGAGGAATGACGCCTGCCTCCATAGATATCCATCCATACCATCTTAAATGAGAACAATTTAGGCCTTTGCATGATGAATAAGCCAGTAGAGCTTCAAAAGCTTGTATTGTGTATTTTGTACATTTCAGTTGGCCATCACTCTTGTGTGGATTTTGGATGTTACTGTACTTTGGTGTATGGCCAACACAACTACCACTGGGTATGTATTCTTAAATCCTCTTGTTAGTCCCAGCCATATTACAGCCAGTGAATCCATTGTAGTGATCTGCATGTTGACTAACCATTCAACAATAATTCAATGCATCTATTCTAATTGGGTCTATGCAACAGGATTCCTGTCATTTGGCAATGCATTCTTGATTGGTTAGGACCTATAAAACCTATAAGGCTTAGGTCCAGACTATTTGAAAGACAGCGTCCCTTATCACACATATAAAATAATAATAAAAGCTTTATTTGTATACCACTTTTCCTTCTTGATCAAAGCAGTTCACAATATGGCAATTGTGTGAACATATGTCACAATACAAAACAGTAGATTACAAAAATACTTTACATCTACGATTACATCAACAATTCCATAAAATCTAATACATTATACAACAACTTAAAAACAATTGACTGAATTGTTTCACATGAAAATTGGAACTCCAATTCAAAGCCATTCCGAAGGGAAGGGGAAGTAGGTTCAATTCAAATCCAAGCCAATTCAGGTGATTAATTATCACACATGAAGAGCGAAATTGTGGTCATTCCTGAGGCAAAGCATAGTGAGCACAAAATAAATTATCACACCAGTACATACCATGTGGATTCAACAATTCGAATTGGCACCCTTGCGCATGCTCAGTGGGGCTCTAAACGCATCCGGAACGTTTATGTTTCTGAGGTGAAGAATGGAGCCACTTCCTGTTTCCTGTTTCGTGTGAATGCTAGCCTCACATGAATGATTGCTTCGCGTTTCTTCTTCCCTTCTATTTTATTCTATGTTCTATTCTATTTCAACAATTTAGCAATGCCCCCAACTCCCGCTAGGTGTGGTCTCAAGTATACATACATGTGTATGTATATATGTATGTGTATATGTCTATATGTCTATGTACATACACATATATAAAAATATATAAAAACACATATATATATATATATATATATATATACATACATATCCTTCTGTTTTTCTGCTACCTCCCGATTGCCTCCTCCATTCTTGTTATCCCTCCCAGCTACCTCTGATTGCCCCCTCCGTTCTTGTCATCCCTCTTAGCCACCTCCAATTGACCCCTCCATTCTTCTCCTGCTTCCCAACCACCTCTGATTGCTGCCTCCGTTCTTCTCCTGCTTCCCAGCCACCTCCAATTGCCCTCTCCATTTTTGTCATCCCTCCCAGCCACCTCTGATTGTTGCCTCCATCCTTGTCATCCCTCCCAGCCACCTCAGTGTGAATGGGCCCAACGTTAAAATGTTACATATGAATATAAGGTTATATTCACACACACCTGAAGCTCTCCGCCTTGGCCCAACGGCATCAGAAACAACCGCTTTTCCCCCTCGGCAGCATTGGAAGCAGAAGGATTACCAGAGACAAATGGAGCAAAATTGCAGCACCACATCATGGGAAAGGGGGCACCTTGGAGCTTGTGGAGGAGTGTACCAGGGCTGAAGCAAAGTTGCATTCCACACCAAGACCAATTCTAATTGGATTCAAATTGACCTTGGGGGAAAATTTGTGAATTCACTAATTCACTGAATTCACCTACATCAGGAGTGACTTTGGATTGACTTAGGATCGGGATCGGAATGACTCCCCATAGAAAGCAATTGTGTGTGATAATAACTTAATAATGTGAACTTGCATGGTTGTATCCGGAATGGCTTCAGATTGCAGTCGCAAAAATCGTCATGTCATAAGTTCCAGAATCTCTCTATAAGAATCTGCCACAGTACTAAAATCTTCAGGGGAAGGCTTTATCTTGGTTCCAACACCATCAAGGCTCACTTGGGGAGGACACAAGAGAGACCCTTTTCAGTGGCTGTCCCAACTTCTGGAACTTCCTTCCATGGGAAGCTAGGTGGGCCTCTTTCCTGCTTTTCTTTCACCAGCAGGCAAAAACTTTTCTCTTCAATCTGGTTTTTAATATGTAACTCCACCCAGGGTGGCATCTTATTGGGGTGTTTGCTTTTGTTTGTTTTTAATACTGTTTTTAACTTGTGTATGTGTGTGTATGTGTGTTCAAGTAATTTCCAATTTATGGCAACCCTAAAGTAAACCTATCCCAGGGTTTTCTTCACATGTTTCATTAGAGGGGGGATGCCATTGCCATCCTCTGAAGGGATGCCATATTGATTGAGGATGGAGCAAGCATGTTTTATGCTGCACCAGACACTAGAACATGGAACAATGAATGCAAGCTCCAGGCAAAACAGCCAGAGATTCCACCTCAACACTAGGAGGGACCTCTTGACAGTAAGAGCTGTTTGACAGTGGAACACACTCCCTCAGAGAGTGGTGGACTCTCCTTCCTTGGATGTCTTTAAACAGAGGCTGGATGGCCATCTGTCAGGGATGCTTTGATTGAGAGTTCCTGCATGGCAGAATGGGGTTGGACTGGATGGCTCTTGTGGTCTCCTCCAAATCTATGAATCTATGATTTTAGCACAAGGATGGTGCAACACATCCACTGTGTACTTGCAGGAGTATAGATTTCTGCTACACAACTTGATATAGGATCTCAGCTGCTGTCAATGGAGCAGATACTATTTGTGCTCTATAATTCTCACATTGATGGATGGCTGATGATGAATCCAGAGGAGGAGGAAGAGGAAATATTCAGATGTGGGAAAGGCCCAGACTTCAAATGCAGGTAGAAAACTGCTTAAACCATATACGCCACCAGAATTAGGTTGACTTAGAATGCAAAGATTAGGGCACACCTTAAATATCTTTTCAACAACAAATTATCGCAAACATTTTGTATCTGAACTTTGGGAACAGAGAAAAGATACAAGCTTTTAGTCAGAGAAAAGAAAAAGGGTGCCATGATAGACTCTTGGAACAAAACAGATTAGTCAGCTAGTTCAAAAACCCCCCCTATTTTGGAAAGAGGTGTGCCTTCATTTATTAGAACTCACAGAATTTACAGCCCATATCCCAGCCCATATATGGGAAAGCACTTCTCGTCTTTATGATTCTGGTTGAAAATACGCCACTCATTAGCGTGATCTTATGATAGAAGTTTCTTCTCTTCCCCTTGGGCCTCCAGTTTCGCACTGAGAGATAAGAGTCTATCACTCACGCAACCACCTCGTGCCCCAGGTGCAGACTTTATAACTGGTGAAGTACTTAAAATAATCTTGATTGGTGGGGTTCGGTCGCTATAAATAGTTACGGCCATGATAGATCTCCTCCATTCCAAAAAGACTGGGGCGTGGCCTCATAATCCGATATATAAAAAAAGGCAATAGATCAATCCCTCCATTTGTCGACTGAATTAGGGCTTTGAGTTTGGTGAGTAAAATGTACACAAAACACTTTTAAATAAGTTTGAGTTGGCTCGAGCCGAAGATTGTTGTGGATGAACAGGCAGGCTTTAGGGCCTGGCGATCCATATTGACCATGCAATGATATTGCAATATTTTGTTGAAAATACCTCCATTTGGTCAACCAGTTTATGAGGGCATTTATAAGATTTTAGTCCACCTTGATCAGTTAATAGATCAGATTGTGGGGAGAAACGATTGTGCATAAAGAGATAACGACTCCGCTTCTGTATTAAGTCCATGTGAATCTAAAACATTAGAGGTCAGATGCAGTCGCCAACGTCATGTTTCTAAGCTATTCCTGTCAGACGGGTGTAAGGCAAGGAGGTGTCTAACCCCACTTTATTAATTTTTTATTGATTCCCTTGTTTCTGCCTTGAACAATCTTTCTTTTTATCCTCCAAGCTGGCTAATAAGATATCAACTCATTGCTCTAGCGGTGAGGTCGTTTCCGCTCATTATCCCCCATCGGACGGAAAAGAGCCCTAAGCTTCTCTGCTTGGTTTGTAAAGAGGAGAAATTAACAATTAATCCGCTAAGACTAAGGCCGGTTACAGCCGGCAGTTTGTGCGTGTCGCCACGCACTGGGTGACGGAAAGGGCGGTGCTCCGACCGCCTACCCTAGTGCGTGGCGAACACGCACAACGGCGGCGGCCCTTCTGCACGGCGCGCCGTGAGTACGTCATGGCCGCGCCGCCTCTCGGGGGGCGCGCGGCCAGGACGTAGTAGCTCCGCGCCAGGGCGCGTTAGGTGCGGCCCTGGACCGGGCAGGAGGAGCTCCGTTTCGGAGTCCTTCGGGTTAGCGCTGGGGCAGCCGTCTGAAGGCTGCGCCCAGCGGATAACGAGAAGAGGGGCCAAGCGGCCCCGTTCTCTGCTCCCGCCGCGCGGGTGTCCTTGGGCTGAAGCCCCAGGGACACCCTTTTCTGGCTGGGCGGAGGAAGCGGCTTTTGCCGCGTCCCCGCAGCGAAAGCGGCGTTGGGGCCTCAGCGGCTGCCGGTGTAGCTGGGAAGCCCGATACTCCAGGGAAAGGGGCGGGGCCAGACCGCCCCAAATGGGCGGTCTGTATCCGCCAAAGATCACTTTTGCTCACACCCCAATTGAGGACAATGGACACTGATAGACAACATAAGGCAGGTTAGACTTTCAAATATCTCGGGATTGTATTTCATACCTCTGGTAGGAGAACAGCCATTCAGAAGTTGTCATTAGTATGCCCAAAGAACTAAACGGCTAGTGGAAGTTTTTTTCACTAAGGTGCTCAGTTTCATGCCAGCGCATTAACTGTTTATGCCAAGGTTCGCCCTAATGCTGATTACGGAGCACACTTGGGACCAATATAGACATAAATGAATTGACGTGGTGCAAACTAAGTTCCTAGGAGGAATCTTTCAGGTTGCCCATGGGGGTGTTCCGGACGAGGTTCTCAGAAGGGAGTCTGGGGCCGTAAGACAGCCAAATAAAGCTGCGTCGAGTCACGTGGAGGGTTGGTGTTCGATGATGCATGCGTCCTAAGAGTCCAGAAGCACACCAAAGCACGCTACAGTCTTAGGGATGGAGGTGGCTTTGGTGGGCGCTTTGGATCCTAAGACGCATGCATCAGTGAAAACACCATACCGCCATCTGCTCGAAGCAGCTTTTTTGGCTGTCTGGAACAGGCTGGGGACTATAAAATAGAATCTAGTCTGGGGATAGTATACTCACGATGGCAAAATTTGGCATAAAACTTCTGGAGGTCGGACAAATTTAATTTTCCTGGATTCCTTTAAATCCTCTTGGGAATTTCCCTCCGTAAGAAAAACTAATGGAGCTGGTCTCAATAAAATCAAATTTTAAGCTGGACACCGATAGAGCCAAATCTACTATTAAACAAAAAATCCTAGAAGCAGAAAGATATGGACGCAGCTTCCCTTCAAAATATGTCAGTTCAGTGCTCAGTTTTGGTCCCGTCCCAGCTCCATATCTGTTCCATGTTCCCTCCCGAAAGTTAGAGGGCTCTAACTCTGGCACGTTTCAATGTGTGGCCACGGCCATGTGGAAGGTAGATTTAAAAAAAACGACCTTTTGAAATCCGGGTTTGCCCATGTGACTCGGGCACGTTGAACCAATGAAGCATGTTCCTTTATTGGCAAATTTATAGAGACATTCGTCACCAACGAGTAGCCCACTACGGGTAAATTCCCAGGAACAACCTGACTCCTTTTATTTACGCCTCCTAGTGGAGCAAACAATGAGCCTACAGTATCCCTTAAGGTGGCTAAAATTCTGTTGATGTTTGTAAACTGCGGCCCTCAACTTCAAATGGTCATTTATTATGTGTAGAGAACTGTTGATCTGTACATGTACGGTCTACGATCGGGTATATTTTAATTTGTTATTGGTATATTGTATGTGCGTGTGTGATGTGTTTTTATACTGGGTCAATGACCAAATAAATTTTATACTATTACTGTTATTAAATTCGTATTGTAAAGTTTGAAAATGTTGTTTATCTTGTGGAGCCATCTTCGTTATAAATCATTCTATTTACTAATATATCATATCATATATATAAAATTTTGTATTGGACCAGATCTTTCCCAAATTTCTGCTCAATCGAGTATTGAAAAAAAAAGGTTCCCTTAGATTTGTTTCTTTGCGCTCTCATGTTCTAAACTCCATTCCAGTAATATTCGTAAAATCTTTTTATCTTTTTTATTTTTTGGTTTGCTAAGTTATTTGCCGATTCATTTTTAGCTTTTGTATTCCTTGTTTTCAAATCTCTATTTGGCTTCTCTAATTGTAAGTAGGGAAACATTCTAATTTTATCCATTATAACAAATGAGTAGTGGAATCTTTGTTTTCCTCAGTGTTGCCATAATCAAAATATGCTTGTTGTGGCTTCTAATGCAACGAACTCCCTATGTGAAAAGTTTTAACCCAATCTGACGAGGACGCAAAACTAATCTGCAGAAAAAAACATTTAATTTTAGGGTCTGGAATTCCAGGAAGCCTCTAGATTTGAATCTGGTTAATAATGTCCATTTATCCTTGGGGTGTTTTTTTCGCAGCCCACATAAATCTGGCTAGTTTGGTTCCCACGCGTCAATACACTTTAATTAGAGTAGTGGAAGGATTTGAAAAAAAAATATTAACCTTGGAAAAGATCCATTTTGATAACTAGAACCAGCCGATTTCAGCACGTGAGACCCTTTATACAGTGCACTGAGATCACAATCCCACACTTTAAACAATCACCATCTCTATGCGCCAGGATTAGGCTATGTAGCGCAAGGTCCAATAACACATTCTTTACCTGTCTCCTGGGAAATAGTCCAAATGACGCAGGGCTCAGCGTCCCAAGTCTGGTGCAAAATGTCAGTCCAAACAGACTGTTTGTACTGAAAAGTTGGACCCGCCCTCTGCTATCACTCACCCCATGTTATATTTAGTTCAAATGGTCTGATCAGTGGACTGTTCGTCTTTTTTGTCTCTTGGGTAGTGGTTGCTGGGGGCCCAGATGGCACCCCCAAAAGTTCAGGATGACCCCTCGCGTTTCAATCCAAGAGAAGGTGAGTGGGGTAAGGACCTTGGATGCCGAGGGCTTGGGCACTGGAGAAGGAGGTCAACCGGCCCTGCTGAATCTGCACAAGGCTGGCCACGACAAAAGAGACCTCACGGGAGTTACAGTGTCATGCAAGGTTGAGTTGTGTGAAACAAATCAAGGGTGTTTTTATACTGTAGAAATATGCAATGCACTAACTTAACTGCCATGCTGTATTTACGAATCCGGGGATTGTAGTTGTGGAGACACCAGTCACTTAGCAGAGAGTTGAGAAGACCTTGTAAAGAACTATAAAATTCCATAGCATGGAATTTAATCATGTAATTCACTTTATGATGAAGCAATACCAAATTGGCATTATTCTAGCAGTGTAGAGGCATTGCAAAGTTAGCGCTGAAGATAATAATCACTTGCAGAAAGCATTTTTGTAGGTATTAACATCCATTCTATCTATAAGGCTTTTCTATAGCTATAACACGGGTATTCTCAGAACGTGTGTTCTCCACCTTGATAGTCGGTTCTGCCTAGAAACAGATCAAGTGACTACTCCTTAAAAAATATATAGCGGGGACCCTTCATCTCTGTGGCTTTGACTTCATCTCTGGTGGCTTTGACTTTTGGCAGATATGTGGTATCCATGGAATTTTATGACTAGGCCCGATACAGGAAGGGCCGAAATAGAAGATGCTTCAGATCACTTTGGAGGTATGCTGTGTAAGTGTAAGCATCTAGAGGCCAGAAGCCACCCAAAGCCATGCTGCAAGTCTAAGGCTGGAGTGGGTGGCTGAGGACAAACATATCACTTAAACAGCATACCTCCAAAGCAGGCTTTATTTGGCCGTGTGTATGGCCGCTAAGTTCCCCTAGGAACAACCTCAGTCTCCAGTGTGACTCTTTCGGGAATTTGACCTTAGAACCAGGGACGACCTAAGATTCCTAGCGAGATCACTGTTCTTAGGCATTATTAGGTCCGCCAGTATGTTTCCATGGTTAGTTCCCACAGAGGTTGACGTCAGAGTTGTGCCAGGAGATTCCTATGAGGGTGGTCTCCAGAGTGAAAAATCCTCGTGGTTTTTTTATTTGTGAGTTTGTCCACTTCCATGGTGGTCTGGGCCCCAAACCCAGCGATGTGGAGGGCCACTGTATATAATAAAAATATAATAAATTTTTATTATATGCCGCCGTCCTCCGATCAGGGCGGCTACAGCAGTTAAAATACAATACAATAAGTACACAAAGATAAAAATACAGAAAAGAACAAAACCAACAATAAAGAAGCCCCATAGCCCAACCTCTTGGCACGAAAGAGGAGGGAGGGCCACGGATGTTGTATTCGGGGAATGCCTGTTGGAATAGGAGGTTTTGAGGTCTTCCAGAATTGGGCAGTGGGTGGTAGACGAGCGGGAGCTTTGGGCAGTGCATCAGAGGGTGGGGCAGCTATGGGAAAATGTGCCCGTGAGGTGGGGACTAACTAGCCCCGGCACCTCAGTAGCTGCTGCGCCGGACGTCTGAGGTGCAAGGCGGAGTACGGGAGAGGCGGTCCTTTAGGTATCCTGGGCCCAGCCATTTAGGGCTTTATAAAAAAAAAAAGGTAAATTACCAAACACCTATATTGAGCGCGGAAAGCGAATGGGAGCCAAGGAGATCTTTTAAAACGGTGTGTATATGGCTGGTCCTGGGAGCACCAGTGACAGCCGGCTGCCATGTTCGCGCACCATCGCAGTTCCGAGTTTGGTTAAGGGGTGCCCCATGTAGAGTCATTGCAGAAATCCAATCTCGAAGTCACCGAGCATGTACACAGTTTCTAGGTCCCCTGGGGCAGGGTATGGGCGCAGCTGGCGTCGCCGGCGGTCGGTGCTCTTGCCGGGGGGGGGGTGGGGTGGGGGTGGGGGGGGGGAGTGGGGGTGGGTGGGGGGGGGAGGGATAGGAGGAAAGGGGAGCGAACGAGGCAGGGAAGAGAGCAAGAAGCCCCCGACGGCGCACGGGTCTTCACAGGGAGCGTGACCCCGTTCGGAACAGGTGGAACCACCGCCATTCCTGGACAGGAGAAACCTATCCTAGTACCGCCGTGTGTTCTCTGGATTCAGCTTGAGTCGGGTTTTCTCAGCCAGCCCATTGACCGACTCCAGACGGCACGAGAGGAGAGGCCGATCCCCAGTACGGCATCAGTCGGAGACATAGAGAAAATAATTTGGGTGTCAGCAGCGTACGGAGAACCCGCGCCCCATGTTCCGGATGATCTCTCCAGCGGTTTCATGTAAAATGTTAAATAAGCTGGGAGACAGGATGGCCCTTGAGGGACCGCCAGTTTTAAGGGGCTCTCGTCGGAGCACACATCCCCAGCTGCACATCTGGGACCTCCAGGAGGTAGGGACCGGAACCACGGAGGCAGTGCCCCCGATGTCCCACTCTTCCAGGCGTCCCAGAAGGAGACCGTGGGTCAATGGTATCGAAAGCGCGTGAGATGTCAAGAGCACAACAGGGACACGCTTCCCCTGTCAATGCTCAGACGGAGATCATCGACAAAGGCGACCTGGCCGTCGCAAACCCGAAACCCGCCCAGAAGCCGTTTTGAAAGGGGTCCGATAATCCGTTTCATCCAAGACCGGTGGAGCTGGAAAAGCAACCGCCCATTTCAATCACCTTTCCCAGGAAATGGGTAGCAGCGAGATGGCCGATAATTATTATGTACCAGGGGGTCGAGGGAGGGCTTTTTTTAGGATCGGTGTACTGTGGCCAAGAGATCGATGGAAATAGCCCACCCTCAAAGATGTATTGATATCCGGTGTAACAAAGGGTTACCACGGTCCCCCTGGGCCGCTAACACGAGGGACAGGGATCAAGAGGCAGGTTGTTTTCCGAACTTCCAAGGAATCTTGTCCACATCCGGTACTCACCAACTCAAACTGACCAGTTTAACAAGTCCACGGGGCTCTGGATACTTCTACCCTAGGAGCTGCTAATGTCGGCGTCGCAGACCTGCGCTTTGCGAGAGGTTTTATCCGCAAAAAAGTCGTTAAATAAGGCAGCAGCAGGCCTTAGAGAGGTTCAAGGATCTGGTTCAGGGCGGGAGGAAGCTGAGTTAGCTCCCTGAACCCGGAACAAACTCTGCGGACGCGACTCAGCGGACGCAATAGCGAGCACCCGACGAATTCTTGTGTTGCCCGTATTGCCTCCGTAGTCCGCGAACAGTTGGTCCGGAGAGCCTGTCGTGTAAGCAAAGGTGTTTCCGCCAAGGTACTCTGCCGTCGCAGAAGCCGCTTCCTCGCCGGAGGATCTTCCGTATACCAGGGCTTACGTGTGGAAGCGGGCCTGGAGGGCGCTTGGGAGTGACACTGTGTATGGCGCCGAGAGAGGGGCCGGATTTCAAATACCGGTAAGGGCACAACAGAGTCGCGCGTAGCTCCAACCATGGACCCCTCTAGGCGTCCTGGAAACGTTTGGGTTCATCAGCCGTCGAGGGTGGGACGCAGCCAACGGTCCACCACCCCCGGGGGGGTTGGGTAGAGGCCTGGTTTCACTTACCGAGGAATGGTCCGTCCATGGACAGGGGGAAACATTGACTATTTCCGCCCACGGGACTTTCCGCATCCGAAAGAAGACCAATCGAGAGTATACCCGCGCAATGCGTAGGCCGGTACAGCTGGGACAGGCCCATGGCCGACCTGGATCCATGATTCCCGAGCCGCACCGGTGGAAACATGGCTGGCCGTGAGGGAGATGTTGAAGTCACCCAGGACTAAAAGCCTGGGCGTCTCCAAAGCGCTCGCGACAGCTGGTCAGCTCGTAGGGAGTTGCTAATGCACGGGGTGGCCGGTACACTAACAGATCCCTGACTGTGGCCCTAGCCTTTAGGGTCAGGTAAATACCTCGTATAGGAGGGCTGTCGGATGTGGTCCTGGTGAGGGACACGGTGTGTCCTATGTACAAGGCACACACCCCCGCCGCCCACTAACCTGCACTGGTCCTTCAACCGAGTTACCCAGGCAGGGCAGGGCTGAGCCACACGGAGCGTCCCCTGTCAGGCCCAAGCCAGGGTTCGTAATGCAAGCCAGGTCACACTTAGAGTCCTCCAGCAGATCTGGAGGATGTGGGTCTTGTTATTAAGCGACCTGGCATGCACAGGAGCAGCGACAGGGTTTGTGGCACGGTTGGAGTGACCCTAGGTCCTTCAGGTTGGGAGGGGGACAGGAAGGGAGATAGATAGACGCATCGACACGGCCTTCCCCGGGAACGGAAGTCCCATTCCACACCATACCTCCCCCTGCCCCACACAACCTCAAATGTGGAGCTCCGCTCACCACGATGTTATCCCGGCAGGCATCCCCCGTATCCCGAGTCCTCCCCCCCCCCGATGGGTAATAACGGAGGCAGAGGTTAGCCAACTACAGGCATCCGTCTGCTCCCAGGGCCAACCAAGCCTCCCACACCAATGCGAGCGAACTGCGGGCAGGTAGCGCAGCAGCGGGATGCCCCTTAGTCCGTGGTCGGCACTCCCGGGGCGGTGCGCAGGATGCGCACTCCGACACCCCGGGAGGAGGCCGCCCGGGCAAAGGTGCAGTCTGGTAGCAACGGCGGCGACGGCGGTGGTCCCGGCGTGGAGGGCGGAAAGGGGGCGTGCTGGGAGGGTCGGTTCCCTGGCTTATCCCCGCTGCTGCTCACCTGGGGGGCTTCCCTAGTTCCCCCCAGATGGTCCTTAAAGGGCCCCACGCCGCAAAACTGGCCGCCAAACGCCAAGGCAAAGCTGCAGCGGGCCCAAAGGGGTCCCGTTGGGGTGCCCCTTAGGTCGTGGGCGGCACTCCCAGGGCGGTGCACAGTGCGCACCTCGACCCCGGGAGGAGGCCGCGGCAAAGGTGCAGTCCTGGAGCAACGGCGGCGACGGGTGGTCCGGAGTGGAGGCGGAAGGGGGGCGTGCCTGGAGGGTCCGATTCCCCGGCTTTATCCCCGCCGCGCTCACCTGGCGGGGCTCCTCCTAGCTTCCCCCAGATGGCCTTAAGGGCCACGCCCAAAACTGGCGCCAAACGCCAAGGCCAAGAAGCTGCAGAGGTCCAAAGGGGTCCGTTGGGGTGCCCTTAGTCCGGGGGCGGCACTGCCGGGGCGGTGGCAGATGCGCACCTCCGACACCCCGGGGAAAAGGGGGGGGGGGGGCCGCCGCAAAGGTGCAGTCTGGTAGCAACGGCGGCGACGGGGTGGTCCCGGCGTGGTCCCGGGTTCCTTACTTTTTTGATATCCATATAATAGTTAGTATTTCTTTCTTGCAATCATGGCATTCCTGCCTCTCTTGATACGCTTCGCTTCTGAGAACAGATCAGTGACTACACTAAAAATGGATAGAATATTGTCCTAATTTTTAATGGCTTCAGGCAATATTTCAATATTGCTTCTGGTCCCCAGCTGTGGACTTCGTGGGAGTCTGAATACCTGGAGGAACAGTGAAGGCTTAAGCAACTGGGAGACCACCTCACAAACCTGAAGCGTTTGGGCTGCCCAGAATGGAATGGGGGAATACTTGTGTGGAAAGGACCACAGCAGAAAGAAAAGCAGCTGAACCTTTATCAGTGGAAACTTTGCTAATTTTTTGAAAGAAAAAAATTATTGCTCAATGCAAAGTGTCATGTCTAATGCTACACAAAGTTTGCTGCTGGCTTTGAGCCAAATGTATGGGAGCAGTCGGAGTTTTAAAAAGAAACTGAGATCAGTATTTTCTAAAGAGGGGGGGGGGAACTCTTGGGCCCTTATAGGTATGGATTTCAGTTCCCATCAGCCCCAGTTAACATGGCCAGGAAAAAAGTAGTTAGGAAAGTGTAATCAGAAATATTTGGATGACTAAATGATCTGCTCCACATTCTGGTTCTA
>NC_056526.1:184530733-184532931 GCF_019175285.1 Sceloporus undulatus | reverse complement strand
GGTTTATTTCTAGCAGAATTACTTTTGGAAACTGTTAATAGTGGTTGAAGAGAACTAATTAAAGTATTATAATTAGACAGTATTTCAGAGTCCAAGATAGCATCCGCTATTGTGAAAGAAAGCTGCTTGATTGATTCACTAGAAAGAAACTTAGTGAGGGTATCAGACAGATGAGGGGACCATTTAACTCGGGTTAAACTGATATCGTTAGTGAAAATTGAGATCTTATCAAGAGGCAGGGTAAAATTGTCATAAAATTTTAAGCACAGGAGGGCTGGAAAATAGTCGCTGTCAGGTCTGCTAACAATAGAAAACTTAGAAATGTGGGGTATTAAATTTAGAGAGACCCCTACATAATCAAGAACCGATGGTCTGGCACCGACCCAATGGGTAAATTCGGCTGGGTGGTCATCCTTAAAACTACCATTCATGATAATCAGATTTAGTTCGTTGAAGGTGCGAGCTAAACAAAGACTCTTGAAATCACAAAACATATCTTTAGATTTACGACACATTGTCGGGGGAATAACTGTAGGGGAAGGTGGCTGGCAATTGTATTTTGCGTACAGAGACACATCATCAGCACCAATTCTAGCATTGAAATCCCCTGCAACAATAAGGTTAGCTGTTGGAGCTTCAAACATCAAATCTTTAACAAAAGAATTAAGCTTGTTCCATACATTTTCTATCGTAGCACGGCCTTGAAGTGGGGAAATATAGATATTAATCAGATATAGTAAGTTGTTTTTAAACTTCAAAAGAACAGCTAGAGCATACTGCTCCAGTACAGAAACCTTAGTTATTTGAACCTTAAGTGCCAAAGATATCAGCACCCCTAAACCACCACATAATCTCCCACTACCTTTGCCAGGAATGGCATTTAAACCCATGAATTTATAACCCTCTATAGATATATCTTTGGCAAGCCACGTTTCCTGTAGAAGAATAATATTGTGTCTGTTGACAAAAGGCAAAAAGGTAGGGTCCCTGCATCTGGGCTTCCAACCAGCTACGTTCCATGAAATAATAGACAGAAGGGACAAGTCAATTGAATGTCAATTATCTGAGATTATCACAGACTGCTCCAGGGGTAACAGTAAAAATCATCTAGTTAAAACAGTTTAAAATAAACATAAAAGCATACAAAAGTTAAGAAACATAACTAAAACACACACACACTGTCATGATTATATATTTAAAAGCCTGCCTTAAAAATGTGCAAAAGGAAAACAGGGAGGGGACCAGCCAGGCCTCCTGTGGCAGGGAGTTCCAGAGGGTGGGATTAGCCACCAAGAAGGCTCTCTCTTGTGTCCTCACCAAGTGAGCCTGTGATGGTGGGACCAAGAAAAAGCCTTCTCCTGAAGATCTTAGTGTTCTGGCAGGTTCTTATAGAAAGATACAATTCTTCAAACAGTCTGAACCTAAACCATACAGTGCTTTATAGATCATGACCAGCAGTTTGAATTGTAGTCAGTGAAGCTGTTTCAACGAGGGAGTTATATGTTCCCTATAACTGGTTCCAGTCAGCTGCAGCATTTTGAACCTGCTAAGTTTCCGAACAGTTTCCAAAGCCAATTCCATGTGAGTGTGTTACAGTAATCCAAATGGGACGTAATCCAGGCACGTGTCATCACAGCCAGATCTGACATCTCAAGGAACAGTACAATAGTTTTAGCTGTGCAAATGCACCACTGGCCGCTGAGACCTGGGCATCCAGGCTCAGAGGCGAGTCCAGGAGAACACCCAAGCTGTGAAACCACAGTTCCCAGGATTTCATAGCATTGGGCCATGGCAGTTAAAGCAGTGTCAAACAGGCTCATTTTGGCATTACGGATACTGCCAAAGTGGCACCCAACTGCATGATTTCTACAATGCAGATGCACTCTTAGGCTGCATCCACACTGCAGAAATAATTCAGTGTGCCACCGCTCTTAACAGCCATGGCTCCATGCTATGGAATCCTGGAATTTCTAGTTTCTTGGGTACCAGAGCTCCCTGACACAGAAGGCTAAATGCCTCAAAGGAGAAGAGAAGATTAAGAGGTGATATGATAGCCCTGTTTAAATATTTGAAGGGATGTCATATTGAGGAGGGAGCAAGCTTGTTTTCTGCTGCTCCAGAGACTAAGACCCAAAGCAATGGATGCAAACTGCAGGAAAAGAGATTCCACCTCAACATTAGGAGGAACTTCCTGACAG
>NC_056526.1:184527313-184530633 GCF_019175285.1 Sceloporus undulatus | reverse complement strand
CAGGGATGTCATATTGAGGAGGGAGCAAGCTTGTTTTCTGCTGCTCCAGAGACTAAGACCCAAAGCAATGGATGCAAACTGCAGGAAAAGAGATTCCACCTCAACATTAGGAGGAACTTCCTGACAGTAAGGGCTGTTCGACAGTGGAACAAACTCCCTCGGGAGTGTAGTGGAGTCTCCTTCCTTGGAAGTCTTCAAGCAGAGGCTGGATGGCCATCTGTCGGGCATGCTTTGATTGTGATTTCCTGCATGGCAGAATGGGGTTTGACTGAATGGCCCTTGTGGTCTCTTCCAACTCTATGATTCTATGATTCTATGACTGAAAAGACAACTACTATTAGTGCACATTTCCCCCATCAGAAGCGAAGTTATCCAAGGTGTTGACCTCTCCAATCTCCAAAGATGGAGGTGGGAGATGCCAGCCACTACTCACCTGCCACTGTGGGTGCCATTTCACACGTACGATGGGGAGGTGGAGATTTCCCCCTTCCAACAGGCAACGTGTAATGTATATCAGCCAGAGGCACAAGGCTACCACCATGAGATTGCACAACAGTTGCCACCAACTGTAATCCCACACAACCAAATGGAACCTAGTGTCTGATCCTTCGAAGTGAGATTCCACTCTCACAGTCCATGGGTGGAACCACAGACCGAACGGATCAACAGTGAAGTTCCACCCGATGAAAGCCAAGAAAGCCAAGACCAAAAACACACAGAAGTCATCCATGTCTCAACTGTAGGACTGGCAATGGCCAACTGCTTAGAACTTCTGGGAGCTTATGGCTCATCCAGCCCACCTAATGTGACCTCAGGGCTATGCAAATCTGCCATTGTTGGCTCAGCCGCCGCACGGTTCTCCAGCCCCATGGCTCCAAAGATAGCCTATTGTTATTTTTATTTATTTCTTGTATTTATGCCCTGGCTTTTCTCCTGGGCTGGTCAGAAGCTTCTTGGTTCTGATTTTCAAAGGAGTGAAACTCTGGACATGCTCAAGAGATCCCATGATTCAAAGATATATAGCCTCATTGGTCTGTAAAATCAGTGTCTTGCAGCACCTTTGAGATTAACTGAAAGAAAGATGTTGGCAGCATGAGCTTTCAGAGTAAAGTCTAATTCCACAGATGCATAAGGCGCGCGCGCACACACACACATCTCAAATTATTTAAATTAACAGAATACAGTGTAATTACAATATCATACACAAAGCCACAATGTAAAAGTACATGGTTTCATGTGGTTAAAGTTAAAATTTGGAAATATGTGACTTTTAAAAAGAAAATTTACAAAGAATAAAAATTAAACTGTTTTAAAATTGAAAAATGTTTTTTATTTTTGTAAAAAAACTGAGGCCTCTGCTTTCTCCTCCCAACGAGTCTCACCAACTCTTCAATCTTTTAAAGAGATGCAGTGAACACCAATGCCCATTTCTGCCAAAAGACAGATGTTTGGGGAAGCAGTAGTGTCACACACTCCTTAGGGTGTCACTTGGTATAGCTCACACCACATACACTCCTTTAGGGATGCCCCTAATCCAGGCTCTGTTTAAAAACCTCCACAGAAGGAGATTCCAGCACACTCTGAGGCAACATACAGTATTCCACTGAAACAGTTCTTACCATTCGGACGTACTTCATAACACTGAGGAGGAATCTCTTCCTGTAGTTGGACTCATTGTTTATCTAAGTCTGGGTCTCTGGAGAAGTCTGGAGAGGAGAAAACAAGCTTATATGATATCCCTTCAAATATTTCCACACAGTTTTCATGTCGCTCCTTAATCTTATTTTCTACAAGTTAAACATACCCAGCTTCCCTAAAATATTCCTTACAGGGCAGTGTTTCCAGACCTTTTACCATTTTGGTTTGTTTTTAACATCTCTAGCAATCCTGAATTCATTCTGCACTTCAGCTTTTCTGACTTTACCTACATATACTGGCTATTCATCTGAATTTCTCTTTGGTGATTTCCCCCTTTTCCCATGTTTTTTTTTTTTTACATGTCCCTTTTAAATGTTGGTTCAGTTGAAAGTTCTTTAGACATCCAATCTGATTTCTTTAGGCACCTCCAATTTTCCTTATCACTGGAACTGTCTGTAATTATCCCTTCAATATTTCACTTTTACAAAACTCCCATCCATCATGAACTTTCTTCTCTTTCATAATCCTGACTCTAGGCTTACCATCAGTACTGGGTTTACTGAAATCAGCTTTCATAATCTAGAATGCATGAGTGACTATGCCTGGCCTCCCCTTTCTGCTTTATAACAAACTCCAGGAGAACATGGTCACTCCTACCTAAGGATCATGCCACATCATTAACCAGGTTATCACTGTAGGTTAAGAACAGATCTAAAATAGCTGATCACTTGTTGCCTCTTCCACCTTATGAACTGTGAAATTATCTGCAAGGCAAGTGAGGAGTTTGTTGGACCTTAAATTTTTGGCAGAGTTTGACTCCCAACACATATCAAGATGGCTGAAATCCCCCATCCTTTCTGAAAGTGTGGTCATCTGTTCCAGGAAGGTACCATCCAAGTCCTCAGTGTGACTTGGGCAGAGTGTAATAAACCCTAACAATGACATCCCTGTTATTTCTTCCCCCCTTATTTTTTACCCAGATGCTCTCAATGTGACTTCCAAAAATTGTCATTAATCTCTTCACAGGTATAATGCTATTCTCCCCCCCCCCCCACTTTCTGACTGATCTATATCTTTCAAATAGGTTATACCCATCTATTACTACATTCCACCAATTAAATATATTTAAAAACAATTCATCTTGCCACTATGGATGGTCCACTAAGATCCTTTGATGTCCTTGTGAAGAATGCACATGACTGCCTTAGGAAGAACAAAAATTCTTATCAGTAAAGTGGATAAGTAAAAAATATGGTTATGGTCAAGGACCAACACATTTGGGAGGTTGTTGAATTAAATATGTAGTCTGCACATAACTGAGAAGGGCTTGGTTAAAGCAAGAATCAATACAGGAGGCCACCCCCTGTTAAGTCTTTAGGGTGCAAAGCAAGGAGCGACTGAGACTGGTTGTTTTGAATTTGAAGTAGAATAGTACATCTAATATCAAAAAATTTATGAGGGGCACTAGGGTTATTATCCAAGAGGAAAGGAGGCGGTAGCCCCCCAAAAGTTGGGGACCACTGCTTTGGAATTTCATAGAACAGTTGGAGGCAACACTCTTACACTTGCATCATAAATGAATACAAACCCACAGAAGAGCTCTATGGTCAGGATTCAGATTGTTTGATCCACTAATGCAGTGGTTCTCAAACTTTGGGCCTCCAGATATTTTGGACTTCAGC
>NC_056526.1:184522680-184527213 GCF_019175285.1 Sceloporus undulatus | reverse complement strand
TCTGTATCTGAACTTTTGGAACAGAAGAAAAGATACAAGCTTTTAGTCAGAGAAAAGAAAAAGGGTGCCATGATAGACTCTTGGAACAAACTAATTATGTCAGCTAGTTCAAATAACCCCACCTTATTTTGGAAAGAGGTTGTTCCTTCATTTATTAAGAACTCACACAATTATACAGCCCATATCCCAGCCCACATATGGGAAAGTCACTTTCTCAGTCTTTATGATTCTGTTGAAAATACTCCAAACTCATTAGCAGCTGACTTATGATAGAAGTTTCTTCTCTTCCCCTTTGGCCTCCAGTTTCGCACTGAGAGATAAAGAGTCTTATCACTCAACTCAAACCACCTCGTGTCCCAGGTGCAGACTTTATAACTGGTGAAGTACTTAAAAATAATCTTGATTGGTGGGTTCCGGTCCTCTCTAAATTATTTACGGCCATTGATAGATCTCCTTCCATTCCAAAAGACTGGGGCTTGGCCATCATAATCCCGATATATAAAAAAAGGCAATAGATCCAATCCCTCTAATTTTCGACTGATTAGTCTCTTGAGTTTGGTGAGTAAATTGTACACAAAACAACTTTTAAATAAGTTTTTAGATTGGCTCGAGCCCGAAGATATTTTGTTGGCTGAACAGGCAGGCTTTAGGCCTGGACGATCCACTATTGACCATGCAATGATATTGCAATATCTTGTTGAAAAATACCTCCATTATGGTCAACCATTTTATGCGGCATTTATAGATTTTAAGTCCACCTTTGATTCAGTTAATAGATCTAGATTGTGGGAGAAACTATTGTGCACTAATATAGATAAACGACTCCTCTTGCTTCTTATTAAGATCCATGAGAATTCTAACATTAAGGTCAGATGCAGTCTCCAACGTCATGTTTCTAAAGCTATTCCTGTCAAGACGGGTGTAAGGCAAGGATGTGTCCTAACCCCCACTTTATTTAATTTTTATATTAATTCCCTTGTTTCTGCCTTGAACAATCTTTCTTTTTATCCTCCAAAGCTGGCTAATAAGCATATCAACTCATTGCTCTATGCGGATGATGTCGTTATCCTCTCATTATCCCCCATCGGACTTAAAAGAGCCCTAAATTCTCTTGCTTTGTTTTGTAAAGAGGAGAAATTAACAATTAACTCCTCTAAGACTAAGGCCGGTTACAGACCGGCAGTTTAGTGCGTGTTCGCCACGCACTAGGGTTACGGAAAGTGCGTGCTCCGCACCGCCTACCCTAGTGCGTGGCGAACACGCACTAACGGCGGCGGCCCTTCTGCACGGCCGCCGCCGTGATTACGTTCATGGCCGCGCCGCCTCTCGGCCGGGGCTGCGCGGTCCAGGACGTAGTAGCTCCGCGCCAGGGCGCTTAGTGCGCCCTGGACCCGGGCAGGCAGGAGCTCCGTTTCGGAGTTCCTTCCGGGTTAGTCGCTGGGGCAGCCGTCTGAAGGCTGCGCCCAGCGACTCCTAACCGAGAAAGGGGCCAAGCGGCCCCCTTTCTCTGCTCCCCGCCGCCGCGGTTGTGTCCTTGGGCTGAAGCCCCAGGGACACCCTTTTCTGGCTGCGGCGGACGGACAGCGGCTTTTGCCGCTTCCCCGCAAGCGGCGGATTGGGGCCTCAGCGGCTGCCGGTGTAGCTGCTGAAGCCCCGATACTCCAGGGAAAGGGGCAGGGCCAGACCGCCCCAAATTGGCGGTCTGTATCCCGCCAAAGATTCTTACTTTTGCTCACCACCCCAAATTGAGACAATGGACACTTGATAGACAACATATAGAGCAGGTTAAGACTTTCAAATATCTCGGGATTGTATTTCATACCTCTGGTAGGAGAACAGCCCATTCAGAACTTGTCATTAGTAATGCCCAAAGAACTATAACGGCTATTGTAAGATTTTTTTTCACTAAAGGTGCTCAGTTCATTCCAGCAGCAATTAAACTGTTTAATGCCAAGGTTCGCCCTCAATTGCTATACGGAGCCCAATTGGGACCATATAGTAACATAAATGTAATTGAACGTGTGCAAACTAAGTTCCTTAGGAGAATCGTTCAGGTTGCCCATTGTGTTCCGAACGCAGTTCTCAGAAGGGAGTCTGGGACTATTAAAATAGAATCTAGTCTGTGGATTAGTATACTCACCTATTGGCAAAATTTGCATAAAACTTCTGGAGGTCTGACAAATTTAATTTTCCTGGATTCCTTTAAATCCTCTTGGGAAATTTCCCTCCTTAAGAAACTAAATGAGCTTGGTCTCAATAAAAATCAAATTTTAAAGCTTGACACCGATAGAGCCAAATCTACTATTAAACAAAAAATCCTAGAAGCAGAAAGATATATGGACTCAGCTTCCCTTTCAAAATATGTCATGTTCAGTGCTCAAGTTTTGGTCCCCTCCCCAGCTCCATATCTGTTCCATGTTACCCTCCCGAAGTTCAGAAGGGCTCTAACTCTGGCACGTTTCAATGTGTTGCCCACGGCCATGTTGGAAGGTAGATTTAAAAAAACACCTTTTGAAATCCGTTTTTGCCCATGTGACTCGGGCACTGTTGAAACCAATGAGCATGTTCTCCTTTATTGTCAATTCTATAGAGACATTCGTCACCAACTGATTAGCCCACTACTGTGTAAATTCCCAGGCAAACCTGACTCCTTTTATTTACGCCTTCTATTGGACAACAATGATCCTACAGTATCCCTTAAGGTGGCTAAATTCTGTTATATTGTTTGTAAACTGCGCCCTCAACTTCAAATGGTCATTTTATTACTGTGTAGAAAGAACTGTTTGATACTGTACATGTACAGTCTACTATCAGTTTATATTTTAATTTGTTATTGTTATATTGATATGTTGCTTGTGTGATTTGTTTTTATACTGGTCAATGACCAAATAAATTTTATTACTATTACTGTTATTAAATTCTTATTGTAAAGTTTGAAAATGTTTTTATCTTGTGAGCCATCTTCTATATATAATTCATTCTATTTAACTAATATATCATATCATATATATTTAAATATTTGTATTGGACCACGATCTTTCCCAAATTTCTAGCTCAATCGAGTATTGAAAAAAAAAAGGTTCCACTTAGTCATTGTTTCTTTGACTCTCTCATGTTCTAACTCTCATTCCAGTAATATTTCGTAAAATCTTTTTATCTTTTTTATTTTTTGGTTATCTAAGATTATTTTGCCTGATTCATTTTTAGCTTTTTCCATTCCTTCTGTTTTCAAATCTCTATTTGTCTTTCTTCTGATTGTAAGTAGGGAAACCATTCTAATTTTATCCCATTTATAACATAATGATTAGTGAATTCTTTGTTTTCCTTCAGTTTGCCATATATCAAATATGCTTGTTGTGGCCTTCTAATGCCAACACTCCCTCATTTGAAAGTTTTACCCAATCTGACAACCAAACTAATCTGCATGAAAAACAATTTAATTTTAGTTCTGGAATTCCAAGGAATCCTCTAGATTTAGAATCTGTTAATAATTTCCATTTTATCCTTGGGTTTTTTTTTTTTTACCAGCCCACATAAATCTGGCTAGTTCTTTTCTCCACTCTTCAATACACTTTTAATTTAAGAGTATTGGAAGGGTTTGAAACAAAAATATTAACCTTGGAAATAGATCCATTTTGATAACTAGAATCCCAGCCTATTTCAGCACAGTGCAGAACACTTTATACAGTGCACATGAGATCACAATCCCACACTTTAAACAATCCACAATCTCTATGCGCCAGGATTAAGGCTATGTCCGCAAGGTCCAAATAACACATTCTTTACCTGTCCTCCTGGTGAAATGTCCAAATGACGCAGGGCTCAGTCTCCAATTCTGGTGCAAAATGTCAGTCCAACAGCCTGTTTGTACTGAACAAAGTTGCAGACCCTCCCTCTGCTCTATCACTCACCCCCATGTTCTATCTTTCAGTTTCAAATGTCTGATCAGTGACTTTTCGTCTTCTTTTTTTCTCTTGGGTAGTGGTTTCATAGAGGAGCCCAGATGGCACCCCCCCAAGTTCAGATGCCACCCCTCCGCGTTTCGATCCAAGAGAAGGATGAGTGGGGTAAGACCTTGGATGCCGAGGGCCTTGGCACTGGAGAAGGAGGTCAACCAGGCCCTGCTGAATCTGCACAAGCTGGCCACTGACAAAAGAGACCCTCACGTGAGTTCACAGATGTCATGCCAAGGTTGAGTTGTGTGAACAAATCAAAGGGTGTTTTTATACTGTAGAAATAATGCAAATTGACACTACCTTAACTGCCATGACTGTATTTTACAGAATCCTGGGATTTGTAGTTGTGAGACACCAGTACACTTAGCAGAGAAGTCTAAAGACCTTGTAAAACTATAAATTCCATAGCATGGAATTTAATCATGTAAAATTCACTTTATATGATTAAAGCAATACCAAATTGCATTATTTCTACAGTGTAGAGGCATTCAAAGTTAGCGCTGAAGATAACTAATCACTTGCATGAAAAGCATTTCTTGTAGAGTATTAACAAATCCCATTCTATCTATAAGGCTTT
>NC_056526.1:184491968-184522580 GCF_019175285.1 Sceloporus undulatus | reverse complement strand
GATGCATGTATCACTTAAACAGCATACCTCCAAAGTGATCTGAAGCATCTTTATTTTGGCCTGTCTGTATGGGGCCTTAGTAATAAAATCCATGGATAATCAAATCTGCAAAAGTCAAAGCCACAGAGATGAAGTCAAAGCCACAGAGATGAAGGGTCAGCTATATATTTTTAAGGGAGTAGTCACTGATCTGTTCTAGGAGAGAAGAATATCAAGGGTGGTAGGAACACACGATTCTGAGAATACCAGTGTTATAGCTATAGAAAAGCCTTATAGATAGAATGGGATTTGTTAATACTCTACAAGAAATGTTTTTCATGCAAGTGATTAGTTATCTTCAGCGCTAACTTTGAATGCCTCTACACTGTAGAAATAATGCAGTTTGGTATTGCTTTAATCATATAAAGTGAATTTTACATGATTAAATTCTATAGCTCCATGCTATGGAATTTATAGTTTTACAAGGTCTTTAGACTTCTCTGCTAAGTGTACTGGTGTCTCACAACTACAAATCCCAGGATTCTGTAAAATAGAGTCATGGCAGTTAAGGTAGTGTCAATCTGCATTATTTCTGCAGTGTAAAAACACCCTTTGATTTGTTCACACAACTCAACTTTGGCATGACATCTGTGAACTCACGTGAGGGTCTCTTTTGTCAGTGGCCAGCTTGTGCAGATTCAGCAGGGCCTGGTTGACCTCCTTCTCCAGTGCCAAGGCCCTCTGAAGGGCATCCAAGGTGTTACCCCACTCATCTTTCTCTGGTTTCTGTATCAAGAAAGAGATACAGAAGACTAAGTAAAGACATGGACAGGCTGCTATGTGCAAACATAGAAGCATAGAATCCTAGAGTTGGAAGAGACCACAAGGGCCATCCAGTCCATCCCTCTGTCATGCAGGAACACCCAATCAAAGCAACCCCGACAGATGGCCATCCAGCCTCTGTTAAGGAAAAGCAACATGGGATATACAGTGAATGAAATAAAACTTGTATGTGAGAGTCAGGGTGACTCAGCAAAAGCAATTAGAAGCCACACAGGTGTAAATGGTAATATAGTTAACAAGTCCTAAATGCCAAGGACAGAAATGCAAAGTGGATAATTGAACACACCTGAGAATTGTTAAAGTGGACAAGGTGAAATGATGAAATCATTAATTGTGGGATGAACCAAGAGAACCAATGAAAATGGTTGTACACGCCCACTGGGTGGAAACAGACAAGAGTGGGTAGTAGTTGCTTATCTTGTATTTTGTAGGCTTGGTCTTGTGTTTGTTGATTCTAATGTGAATTTGATTTGAAAATCTGCCTGCTGATGCACATTATCTTTGAGAAAATCTTGTTACTGGTGAAAAAAAAACAGATTAAAAAAAAAGTAATATGTTCCCCGTAGTGTCTAATTTGATCCCAGGAGGACCTGATATTCAGAGAAATGTTCAGTGGTGATGACTGATTGCATATATTCCAACAGGTGTTTATTCCTCTATCTTGCTATACACCCCTTAGAGAGCAAATTTTCTGTACCTCTGCTAAAAGAACTAGATATTTTATTTTTCTTATGTACCTCCTTTGCATAATAAAAGGGTTCAAGCTATTGTGATGAACCTATCAAACAGGTACTCTTCCATCCAATTTTGAGATTGTGTGTGTGCAAGAGCAAGCAAGAGAAAGTATATTCCTGTTTAGAAATTAAGATAATAGTCTTATCTAAAGTCTAGGTTGTTCCATGATGAAGGCAAAATGAGGGGATTATTATTTAGGAAGATGGAATAGGGAACATTTGCTGTATCCCACTTGCCTCTAGCCAGAGCAGTCCTAGTATCACAATGGTTGTAAGGAAGTGAGGAGTTAGACTCTTTGCAAGCTGCTGCAACAAATTAATTTAGTCTTGGAAACTGGAACCAACTGGGGCCATCCCTGCCCAACCACAACAGTTGGAGGACATGCATTTTTGTTTGCCCAGGCTTTTGACATGAAATAATAATTGCATGAGAATTGTATTTCCTTTTCTGGCTTTTTTTTAAAAAGCTGTTCTGATTCATACATCAAAGTGTGATTTTACTGTGGTGTTTTTATATCTCAGTTGTACCATATCTTGACAGGCTTTGTTGAAAAGCAGATGTTCTTTTAAAAAACCACACAGTAAATTCAGCGAGCGAAAGTTATGCTACCATTTAGACAGATTGACTTTTGCAATGGGCAGTACTACAATTGTTTCCCAAAGTCACGTTTACATCCTGGCATTAATTTCCTTCTCTTTTCCCTACATTTTTACAGTTACAATGACTGTGCTAGCAAACAGATTGCCAAGTACAAACTAGGGATGCAAATCCTCATCTGTCTTCTCATTGCAAGAACAAGAAAAATATAATTCTTTTCCTCTGCACTGGCAAGACAGGTCAGTTATTGTCAGTCAGTCCCTAGAGAGTTTTTCATAGGAGTTTATCAGACAAGGGAAATTGGAAGTATAATCCAATGGCAATCTGAATGCAATCATGGGGTTTAATGTTATTGTGTGATAACCCACTACATGCAAATTTGGGCAATGGGATGTCAGTCCAAACGCAATCATGGGGTTTAACGTTATTGCATGATAGATTACCACATGCAAGTTTGGGCAATGGCATGCTATTTTTGGGCAATGGGAAGCCAGTTCGAACACAATTCGCAATCACGTAATTTCGCTGAACTAGCGAATTCATGTGAATGCGTTCTGGCCCCACTTTCTTTTCATTCAAAATTAAGAGAAATTCCTCACATGTGATAAAGTCCATAGAATCAGAGTTGGAAGAGACCACAAGGGTCATCCAATCCAACCCTCTGCCATGCAAGAAATCACAATCAAAGCATTCCCAACAAATGGCCATCCAGTCTCCGTTTTAAAACTTCCAAACAAGGAAACTCTCCAAGGCAGCATGTTGAACAACTCTTACCATGTTGAACAACTCTTACTATCAACAAATTCTGCATAATGTTTAGGTGGAATCTCTTCTTCTGTAGCATGAATCCACTGCACATTAGAAAATGCATTTGGTCCTATGTATCTATGTATTCTTTATCCACAGATTCAACCATCTATGCCTTGAATATGGCTTGAATATAAATAGATACAGTATCCATTTCTCAAAAAAAAAAAAAAACCTTGATTTTACCAATTTGTCAAAGGGACACTATTTTACTATGACATTATGTTTAACGGGACTTGAGTATCCATGGATTTGGTTATCCATGGGTGGTCCTGGAATCAAACCCAGTGGATACCGAGGGTCCACTGTATGCATGAAAAAGCATATAAATTGTCTAAAATGTAGCTGAAACAAGCTTAAGGTAGAAAAGAAGAAGAATAGAAAGTAATCTGATAGAATCACTGTATCCCTATGTCCGGCTAATGGAATTTTTAGATGTTTTTTATTTTAAAAAACAAAGTATGCAAATTGAATTTCATTAAGATTAACTTGGATGCTGTGGGAAATCATGCTGTGTTTGACACCAGAGCTTTACAAAACAATTAAGAATTGCTTCTCTCCTCATTAAGCAGCTCATGTTGAGTTCATGGCTCATGGAGATATATCAAAATGGTCTTCTGTATTCCCTTCTGTGTAAAACCCAGAAAGATGGGGTGGCGAAAATAATCCCCAGCAGATGACATATTTGAGTGCTTGTTGACTCAAAGAGCAGCAAGGGATCAAGATGAAACAGACACTTCATGTTGCCATAAGAAGGCTTTTAATTAAATTTTCATCAGTCCTCATAATTAAAAGGGTACAACAAATGGGAGAAGAAATGTTAATATACTTATGACATTGTAACCAAATATACTGTTCTGTTTCTCAGATGTTTATGGAAGAATATGGTGGTGGAGCAATTTAATGGTCTGTGAGCCAGATAATACTAAATTTGTGGTTGCTTTTTTGTTGATGCCGATGCTACCAACAGTATTACTACCAGTATTACTACTACTAATACTATCAGTATTACTACCAGTAATACTACTACTGATGATAACGCCTCTTTCAACCTAGATCGATCCCAGGTGCTCATAAAATGTTACAATTCCATTGCTCAAATTAATTTCACTGTATGCCAACTTCAGATCCTTGGTTATAAACATTTAAATAGAAAAACAAATAAAAATATTAACCACAAACCACATTATAAAACCAGAGGGATGGAGTATGAATAATATAATAAAAATGAGAGTTTATTTTAGTTCAGTGATGGGACATGATGTAAATAATTCTTTATTTTACTCTTAGAATAAAAATGTTTTATCTGCCCTTTTAGGCTGTATATGGTTTCCACCTCCCTCTACTCCATTTTGAGGCCCAGAGTTAGCTGCATTGACCATGCACCAAAATCCACAAAAGAGTGATACTTTTATTGTAAGCTCTCAAAGTTTCACTGGCTTCTTTATCAGACAAAATATGTTTAAAATAATATTGGAGAAGAAATGAAGTGATGTTAGACTCACAAACCTATGTTTTGTACATCTGATGTGGAAATGGGGTGCCTGGCTGCACCAAAATGGCCAGGCCTCATGTTTCTTCATCAGATGCAGCACTGGGGCCTTCTGAGTATGAGTGATGATATGGCAAGTAGGCAGCATGGGGGGGGGTGGGCAGCAGTCTAAACAGCCAAAGTTTGCCATGGAGTTTACTGGAAACTTCATGGCAAACCAGGGGTCAAGTTACTCTAGAGTAATACCAGTTTACCCTGGGATCAGGTCGACTCCACCAGATCTCTGTCCATTTTGGAACCAATTTTGGACTATAGCATCTGAACTAGATTATGGCAGGCTGGGCAACACAGGCCTTTGGGCCAATGTGGACAACCCCATGGCAAGGTTAACATCATCATTATTAAGTAAGTCTCCAGGAAAGGCCCTGGATTGGTACTTGAGATATCTGCTAAAAGGTACTAAAAAACGGGCAACGAAAGAGATTGCACAGTTGTTCCTCTCAGATACCAAAACCTGTAGAGTTATGCTATATAGGAGATTATCACACCAGAGCCAATTCAGCAATAATCAAGGTAGTGAAAGCTAATGCAACAGTAGCATTAGAGCACTCAGTATTTTTGCACAGTCTCAGAATCATGTAATAACTGCAAAACTTAATAATATCACAGTCGTATTCTGCACACATCCATGAATGAATAATCAGTATATTGGAATTTATCTTTTTGTGCATGCACCATTTCGGCACTACAGCACATTTCTGCAAATCATGTTTCTGTCCCACACAGAATGAGGAGCCCTGCTGGCACAGTGGTTAAATGCCTGTACTGCAGCCACTCACTCAAAATCATAAGGCTGCACGTTCAATACAAGCAAAAGGGCTCAAACTCAACTCAGGCCTGCATCCTTCCAAGGTCGCTAAAATAAGTAGCCAGATTGTTGGAGCTTACACTTTGTAAACTGCTTAGGGAGTACTTAGGTGCACTAATAAGCAGTCTAGAAATGTACTTGCTATTGCTATTGCTAAAATACAATACAATAAAATTTATTACTTCACCATGATATTTTAATTCAGCGTAAAAAAAACCCTTCAAAACTGATTCCAACAATGAGAACAGATTGAGTCTACTGAAATGCAGTCTGGGTAAATGTCCCTGGTTGCTTCCACAATAGTGCGAATTAAACACGATTAACTTTCACAACCTCACAATTGCTCTTCGTTTACTGCACTGAGAAGCCATTCACAGGACTTCCCTATGAATGGTTTATTGCAGGAGTATTCTGGGTTCTTGCCGAAGAAATGCAGGATGAGTGTGACATCATCTGAAAATCTTCAGCAAAATCGCACAATTATGCCAGGAGTATGTCTTTTACTCCAAGGTCCCCCCCATCTGATAACCTCCATTGTTGACAGTATTATTGGGAGCAGATAAGAATGAACTATACAGTCGGCCTGCCATATCCATGGATTCTTTATCCACAAATTCAACCATCCACAGTTAGAAAATATTTTTTAAAAATATATAAATCCCAAAAAGTAAAGCTTGATCTTGCCATTTTATGTAAGAGACACGCTGTATTTAATGGGACTTGAACATCTACGGATTTTGCTTTTCACAGAGGGTCTGGAACCAAACCCTAGCAGATACAAATGACCCTTCTTTGCAGAATAAAAGGAGCTCTTTAGCAACTGGTTTACATTTTTTTTTACTATTACAATTATATATATATATATATATATATATATATATATATATATATATATATCCATATTGTGTGTGTTGATTATTTTATCATGTTTGCATATTTATATCTTGTTTCAGTATTGTGTTTAATTATTTATTGCCTCATGGTCTATGGACTGCAATAAAGGCCCTGATTGATTGATTGACAAAGGACAGTAGAATTTCAAGTGCATTGGCAGCTTAAATTGCACAAACTCTTGGCCAGCTAGGGAAAAAAGTCTTAAAAGTATTTAATCTTCCGTGCACAAGCAAAGATTTACATTTCTCCACTCAGAAAGAGAGAGAATTGCAAATCACTCAATCATCTAGCCATTAGCATACACCTGTTGGTCTGTCTGTTCATCATGTAACCTGTTCAGCAGATGGTTAGTGTCTATTGAATATATAACTCTTCTAAATCAGTTAAATCTGCCACATGATATAATAGCTCTCTATTCCCAGAAGCCTCCTTTGGGGAGGGGGAAGTGAATAGGGATTATTTTCAAAGTGGACTTTTTCAAAGCTAGGCACTAGCCTACATAATTGTAAAGGCCCTGCTATAAAATTGCTGCTATAGAATTTCTATGGTCTCAGCATTCACATGTAGACAGAGAAAGGAGGGAAAAAATCCTCTCTACAATTGAAGTCTTTCTTCCTTCACTTTCAGGGTACAAACAGATGAGTGGTTATCATTATCCTGCACTTTGCTTTCCCAGAGCACAACAAAAGTAGTACTTTTTGAACAAAACGACTCTCATTTTTTGCCTCCCTTCTCTATTGTCAACACTGCTAGCCAGTTTAGAAATGGAAATCAAGTCCAAGGATTTATTATCCGCTCCATTATCAATGCTGGACTTTTCCTCCACCCACAATTTAGAACTGGCACTAAATTTTAACAGCGTAATCAGGATAATGACAAATTGCTGCACCAGATCTTTCTTCAGCTGTCATCAGCTAATGAATGGTTTTCAATCAATCTCATTTTATTGCTTTTGACCAATGGCCATTGCAAAAATCAAAATAATAATACAATACACATAAAATTTCCATAAAAACAATATACAACAAATTGTTTCAAATAGCAAAAGTTTATCATTAACAATTGTGGATAACTTAGATAACATGAATATGTTAAAATTCACAGTTGGACCCTTTTAGATCAAATTATCCCCAAATTAAATGGTTTTGATCATCTGCCCATTTCAAAATGTGAAAGAATTACTAGTACCATAAAGCAATATCTGTCTACTCATAAATATATAAAGAATTGTGTCCTAACATGTAAAGAAAGAAATCATGGAAAGAACCAGCCCCAGCATCATATGTCATGCTCTTTGGAGGTTTGAAAATCATTTCACAGTTAAAAGCAACAAAAAATGAAACCAAAATTTTGCGTAAGATTACATAGAAGTCTGGATAAAATTATAGGAGCAGGAAACAGGCATGTAGCTTTTATACTGTCCCAACCAAGCATTTCTGTTATGGTTTGTTACCTTATGTGTCCCCTATTGTGCCCCACAATGTCCTTGCTTCCTTGCAGGGGTGCACCTGGGGATTGGGCAAATGTGGGCATTGCCCACCAAATGAGAATTTTGCTACCCAATCATCTCTCAAATTTCTAGCATTGTAATGAGCAAGACACTGAGAATATTTCACATTCAGAGCACTTCTATTTACTGTGTCTGCATTCCCTTGGTAAATTTGCCTGACCCTTTTATTTGGATGCCTAAACTCTGTTTCTGAATGCTTACCTGAAGTTTTACACGATTGCAATGCTAAAAATTTGAAAAAACAGGGGAAATTTCTTTAGGGGTGAGAATTCTTTGGGGTAACAATGCCCTCATTTTGCCTCCACCCCATTGTAACCCCACAAATGAACCCCCAGTCACCTCTAGTCAACCTTTGATATCAGCTTGATATTAAAAGGGAAGCTTGATCACATAGCCACCAAAGGTGCCCCAATGCAAGGACAATAGCCTGCCCAAATATGGAGATCCAGCATAGACAGGATAGGTCTTTCTGAGGCTGGAATCTACCTAATCCCTTCACACAGGTGTGTGATGGAGGGCAATGCACATGGTACTTGCCAAAATTTGGGAATCCAGGGGCACATCCCTCTGGAGGTGACACCCTTTTGTGCAACATATCTGGATTGATTGTCCCCCCAGTGTCCCCAAATCATGGCCATTCTTCCTTCTGGAAAAGTCCTTTGAACTCCAGGGGAATTGCCTCTTAACCCATTTCTCCCTATAAAATGCCATTTGGAGTAAGCCACAATACTCCAGCCCCAAACGTTGGAAATAGAAGGCATTACATAGATTGATGGCTACCTGTTCTAACCATTTCAAGATAAAAGAAACCTAAATTATGCATATTTTCTGAAAAAAATTAAATAAGGCTTCAGGCTTGAATCAGTAGACTTATCCCAGAATCATAGAATTGGAAGAGACCACAAGGGCCATCCAGTCCAATCATCTAAGGTTTGTTTTGATTTAATAGTAGAGATAAATTTTAATTAGCCATTTAATGAGATATGAAAACATCTGATCCTGGAATCTCATCTATATTGAGGCTTTGGTGACATACCAAACATGCAAATGGAATTACTTAGCCATCAATTAACCCATCTTTGTTTAATGCTGAAGACAGCGCTAACATGAAATTGAACTGCATGGCAAAAGGCAAGCCAGGCATATTAAACGGAAGAACATCAAGGCAATATAAAATGTGCTCTCCTTCTTAATTCTATTTCTCTTTCTGTGGCTTAACAATGATAGATCTGATCCTGGATGAGGCCATTAAAGTGTTCTGACAAAGTCAACATCCCTTTTTACTTTCCAGAGATAAAAAGAGTGTTTATTCTTTTTTGTTTGGTTCTTTCATCTTCCTAAGCAACTGCATACAGAGAACACTACTGTGTACGTGAGTTTTGTATTTATTAGAGCAGAACTAGTTCCTACAAAACTCCTAAAAGATCAAATCAGTGTTATAAATGTAGAAGCAGGGTGAGACTTTGAAAAAGCATAAGATGTGTTCTTCTTGTTGTTATGAACTTTCAAATCTCTGAGTGAAAGCTCTGACTTTTCATAAGGTTTTCTTGGGACGATTCATGGGGAGGATACTTGTTGCAAATGCCTTTCTCTGAGGCTGAGAAAGTGTGGGCAAGTCCATGATTGTTTGGTGGGTGTCCATGGCCAAGCAAATATTCAAACCATGGTCTCCCAAGGCCCTAGTCCAAGATTCAAGACATCACATCTTGTGTGGGAATGAAAGTTTCTTCAGGAGTGGGATTTAGGGCATTGAAATTGAGCAAAGAGAGACAACCACCTCAAGAGGCAACCATAGTTAGTGAAATGGTGGATCTACTCAGGATTTTAATTCAAATTAACAGAGCTATCATAAAGGCTGAACCTTGATCTGCAAATAGTTTCAGGACTTTGGATAGCTCCAGGCTAAAATGGGGTTCTCATACCAATGATATGGGAACCACTATACGGAAATGGTTTGAGTTAGACTACAACTCTGAAGACCAGGGTTCGATTCCCTGCTCAGCCACAAAGCCCACTGCATGACCTTGGGCAAGTCGTGCTCTCTCAGCCTCATAGTATGGCAATGGCAAACCTCCTCTGTATAAATCTTTCCAAGAAACCTCAGTATAAGGTTCTCTTTAGGGTAGCCATAAGTCGGAAACGACTTGAAGGCACACAACAACAGTCACCATCTAGTGACAGATGCTGGCTTGTCATGGTAATAAACCTTTAGGCTTTCATTTCAAGTCCCCTGGGCATTCTATTCTGTTGGCTTTCCCTTCTCATCTTGCTTTCTTGCCTGTCTCATTCATCCCTACGTCTTCCTGTTTCCCTTGGGAAGAAGCATGGGCTGCAAAGGAGATGAGGACTGCTCCCCAGAGACCAGGCTAGATTCCAAATATCTGTTGCTGAGTCTTCAGAACCAGGCTTATTCGATAGGAGGAGCCCAGATATCTTGCTTGACGGAGTCTGCAGAACCAGACATAGTGAATGGAGTGGCTTTCCTTTTCCCCAGAACCATTTTCTCCACAATACCTTTATTTGAGGATCCTCCAGCAAAAGGCATTTCACACCTAGCCTGCTCTATTGAGACTTTTTCATGGAAAATAGCCAGCATGTTTGTGTTTTGTTTGTGTCTGTGCCTCCAAGTTGTCTGTTGACTAACGGCTTTCCCTGTATAGGCAAGGAATACTCAGAGGTAATTTTGCCAGTTCCTTCCTCTGAAATGTAGCCCACAGCCCCTAGCATTTGTTGGTGATCTCCCATCCAAGCACTAACCAAGGCTGACCCAGCTTAGCCCTAGCCAAGTCATTCTACTGACGAGTGATTATACTGTGGCTCTCTTCAGAAGCTATTAAAAGGAAGATAGAACAATTAGCAATAATAATGCATCTATAAGACACCAAGATACAAACAACATAGACAATGAACAATGCCTACAGTGATCTTTGACATTCAGTTTTCCTTAGGGAGGTTTTGAAAGCAGGCAGAACATATGTTATCTCTGTGTGTGTGTGTGTTTTACTCTGAGAGCAGCAGATGTTTCCAGGTTCAGAAAAACAAAATAAAACTTCCAAGCATAAGTAGAGTGCCTTTCACATACAATACAATAAATGCATCTGAGACAAACACACACACTCACACACACCTATCCTTGTAGCGGGATATTCTCCAACTATCTAAAAATGGCAGTTCTCCTTTTTTGTGGCTCAAACATTACACTCTGTGCCATAGGTGATAAGATGAAGCTGCTCTCCACTCAGAGTCTCCTACTCAGTGGCTTAGTCTACAATAGGTACTTGTCTGAGAATAGACAAGGCCACCTTCTCACACTTTACTCTTATAGCAGTACAAAATACATCCAAGCTTCTTGGTAGCGATCTGCTAACAGAATAAAGAAGCACCAGCATTGTCCATGGTATTTACAGCACTCAAGTATTTCAAGGACTGGCAGTGCTTACTCACAGATGTTCTTGCTGTACAAAGTCTTATAAATTCATGAGGATAGCAGCTGAAGAAGTGTTGCTTGTATTGCAGTGTTGAACAGCTCACTGATGGATGCAATGCAGACAGAAGAAATGTTCTATAAGCATCCATGAAGGAGGTCACCAAAAGGTTTCAGATGTCCTTCCAAACTTGTATTTACTTTTTTCAAGACATGTTACTGCAAAACTAAATATATAGGCCATGCTTCTCCAAGAAATGCCATCAGCTCTACTTATTTTCGGGAGATGTTACTGCAAAAACACATACACAATCAGCAAACCTACATCAAAAGCTTTCAGATAGGCTTCTGAGGTCCAAAACACACTGCAGAAATAATCCAGTCTGAGACCGTTTTAACTGCCCTGGCTCAATGCTAGGGAATTCTGAGAAATGTCGTTCTGTGAGACATTTAGCCAGAGAGCTCTGATGCCACACTAAAATACAACTCCCAGGGTTCCCTAGCACTGAGACGGGGCAGTTAAAGCAGTCTCAAAGTGGATTATTCCTGCAGTGTGTTTGGGACCTGAGTTTTACATTTTCTGGGAGATGCTATTGAAAGAATAAATACAAAGGCCATGAAACTAACATCACTGCTTTCCATCATTTTGAAGGATTCTGGGAATTGTATTCCAAAAAGTAACTTTCTCAATAGCTTTTGCAATCTCTGCAGTATTCTCCTCATTTCTGCATATCCCAAAGAGTTCTGAAGAATTAATCTGCATGAAAAGCAAGGTTTTTCTGTGTTAAAAATGTGTTTCCTGTGCAGAGAACATGTTTTCTGTGCATTCTCTATGCAAAAACTCCCACACTTTTTTGCATATTAAAACCAAGATCATTTATCTTCATAATACTTCCTTGGATCACTTCAGGATGTGTGAATACTGGGAGAAAACTCTGTTGGGGGGGCTGTTTCCCCCCTCATCTTGGAAACAAATAAAGGTTCATATTATTTGCATCTCTAATAGCCCAATACATTTGGAGGGCACCTGGTTGCCTACTCAACTCTAGTCTATAGACCATTCATTGCTACATTTCCTTCTGAGAAGAAGATAGAGGATTTTACATCTTCAAAGTAAATCTAGCTGTCATTATTATAAACTAAAAACTAAGGATGATAATGTCATTCTCTCCCCCCTCCCAGATCCCTTTACCTGACAGTCTAATAGGCAGTGTTATTAAAGAAATAAAATGATCAATCAGTCAATTGGATCAGGGAATTGGAATGTACATTTCCAGTAACATTTATAATTCTGAATGTCAAAATAAGAAGCAATTAGTGTCTGCCTGTGATGAGATCCCCCAGGCAGGAGAACTGAAGAGAGGAAAGATTAAAAATACTGATTTATATGAGATCATGATTTAGTTATTCAAATAACTGTCTCTCTGGTCCTTTTTGTCTCTTTCTCAATAAATCCAGGATGGATTGATTGTGTGTTCCCATATGGCTGGGGTTGGGCTGGATGACCCTTGAAGACTCTTCTAACTCTATAATTTTATGAATCTAATCATACGAGGGTGCCCCTTTTTCCAGAGCAGGAGAAAGAATTGTTCTCTCCAAGGGCCATATGTGGTTCACAATGCTTTTGTGCAGTCTCCCCTGAGCTCTCCATTGTCAAAGAATTAGCCCCCAATAAGACGTCAGTATGCTGATGGTGCCCAATTTTATTACACCGTTCCACCATGTAAGAATGAGACCTTGGTCTGGGGAACTTATCCTTAGCTGAAAGGGAGGAGTGGCCTCTAGACCTATGTTTATGAAGGTAGCCAAGGTAATAATAGGTCAACAGAGACAAGTTTTATGAAAACTGACTACTGTTTATTATTCATACACACGTAAGACAATCATACCCTCACACAATCACCCAAGAACTCAAGAATATAGTAAGTTAGCATTGGACAGAGGACAAGAGGCCTTCTGATGGTAATATTCATCTATAGGGTGATGCTCCAGGGTCCAGATTGATGAAGACTCTGCTACACAGAGAGGAAAGGGGGCAGGGGACAGCTAGAGGACTGGAACTATATCAGAAGGCAGACGTGGAGTTTACTTGGATTCTAACACAGAACTCTGAACAAAGGATTTGGGGGACTTTAAATAAGGCAAATTCTAGCCTCAGGTGGAGAGTTGTTTATCCTACTTCAAAGCAAAACCAAATCTACATATTAAAGATTGCCTGATATATAGACAGTCTCCAAGGTGACAATGGTTTTCTGATGGCTCTGGCCTGGCAAAACATCCTGGGCCATTAATCTGCCCGAAGGTGTGAATGACTTCCCAGATGGCAACTCCTATATTGGCCTTTTGATCTATGTTGATGCCTTCACCTTGCATCCATGGAAAACTCCAATGTCATCCATCCCACCAGGCACTCTGCATAGAGCAGTGGTTCCCAACCTGTGGGTCGGGACCCCTTTTGGGGGTCAAATGACCCTTCCATGGGGGTCGCCTAAGACCATTGGAAAACACCTATTTAATTACAGTTATGAAGTAGCAATGAAAATTATTTCATGGGTTTGGGTCACCACAACATGAGGAACTGTATTAAAGGGTCGCAGCATTAGGAAGGTTGGGAACCACTAGCATAGAGTCATGAAAGGAAAATCATCCACACTAAAGATTTGAATGCTCCAATGCTCATAACAACAACAAGCCATGGCAGCTTGTTTGGTCTTAAACTAATAGTAATGGAATGGATGAGGACAAACAAATTAACACTCAATCCAGAGAAGACAGAGATGCTCCTGGTCAGTCGAAAGGCAGATCATGGAATAGGGATTCAACCTGTGCTGGAGTTGGTAACACTCCCCCTGAAGATGCAGGTTCACAGATTGAGTGTACTCCTGGATTCAACTCTGAGGCTGGAAGCCCAGGTTTCAGTGGTGGCTAGGAGTTCCTTTGTACAGTTAAAGCTTGTGAGCTAGCAGTGCATGTTCCTTGAGTCATCAGATCTGGCCATGCCTGTAAAAACAGTAATACTTCTAGCTCAATATTATCTCACCTTTGAAAATAAGAATTACAGCTCTGTATTATCGCATCTTTAAAAACAAGTGTTTCAGCTGGGAAACTAGTCATGTCTACTGTTGTTTGGGTGTCTCTCTTGGTTGTCTAGGTAGGGTATGTGAACTAGAAAGGCCACTTATTGTGCTTTTGAAAGATGCTACAAATGCTTTGTAAAGTTTACAAGCTGGAAGCAAACAATATTATTGTTCTTTTAATTGCCCTTTCTACTTGTGCAAATGTGATTATACAAAGGCTGAGGCAAAATCTCAGCTTGCATCTCAGAGGTGCTCTGGAAAAAGTGAGGACCCAAACAGCTCCACAGGCTGGATTTTATTCACCTCCATCTGATTCATAATCAAAGTAGTGTACCTCTTAATGAAGCTATGCTTTCCGGTTGAGAGCCACCATCCCCCCCCATGCTTCTGAATATAACTGCAAATGTGGACAGTTCTGTTCTTGTCACTTGTGCCTCCATGCTCTCCCTCCCACCCCATTCCCTGGTCCCCACAGGGCAGGAAATAGCCATGTTGGGAGGGGATGGTTGTTGCCAAAAGTTGTGGTTTGGAAAGTAAGAGTACCTTCATCTGGTTTGGCAGAGCTTTAGGGTACTTCATTCTGCACCATGACCTGTTCAGGAATAATGTTTTGGAAGGTCTGTCCCATATCCAACCTAAGAACCCTAGTGCACAGAAAGCTGAAATCATGTATGGTCTCAAGGGTTTGTTTTTCATGGATCACAGCCTTCCACTGTAGATAAAAGTACTAAACTTTCTCTGTCATGAAAATCTACAGCATCTATTGTTACCAATACAATCTTCCACCAGATTTCTATATGACTGTTATGTTACATAACTTTATGTATACAGTTGTATATATTTTAAATATACAGTTGGACCTCTACATTTGCAGCATTGACTTTTGTGGATGTGATTATTCACAGATTTGATTAATATGCTCTCTCTACGAATTTCTAGGTCCCCAGCACAACTCTGCCAAAAACTGACCATAGAGTTGTGCTGGAGGGCCTAGATATTTCTATTGGAAATACGTCCCTAAACATATATATGTCCTCCAGCATGATTCTGTGGTCAACTTCTGGCATAGAATTGCACTGGAGGATGTAGAAATTCCTAGAGAGGTGTTCAACCAGGTTTTAGAAAAAGTGAAGTCGAAAGCTTTCACGGCCAGAATCCATGTGACCATGCCAATAACTATCAGGTCAGAATACAAAGGGAAGCCATTGACATCCATAAACACCTAGACAACTTCACCAGGAAAGAAGAAACCCTTAAAGTAAACAAAGTTTGGTTACCAGTCCTGAAAAAGACCAAAATCAAGACCCAGCAAATGCAAATGAAAAATACCCAGAGTGAGAGGAAGATGCTGGTGAGACGTCTGGAATAAACTCTTCCAGAAAATGGCCACATAGCCGAAAACTGCCCCCCCCCCAATACAAAAAACCTATTTAAAAAATAATATATTTATATGTGGGGGGGGGTTCACTTTCATGGGGGGCCTGTGCCCCTAACCCTAGTGAATGTGGAGGGCCCACTGTACCTAGTGCTGTAGCCAATTCAGACAATTCAGTAAACCCCTTTACTGAATTGTGAAGATGCATAATGGCACACCAGAAAGAACACCCAACATGCACCAACATTGGTCCCTTTGTGCATTGCTCCAAATGTGTTTTTGGCACCAATGTGCATCAGGCACTTTGCTGTCTCAGCGATGTAGTAACATAATAGTAGCCTTCTGCTTGATATAGATGTTAAAGATTAGAAAATACAATGCCATAAGGTGCAACAGGAACTTTAAGAAATGTTGCCCCTAGAGAAGCTTGGTCATGGATTGTACAAGGGGCTCAGCCTCCCAGCTTCCCATGAACATCTGAAGACGCAGTACACCAATGGTATTATGAGTAGAACAGCAAGTCTACTTAGCTTACAGTTCCCTCATACATAAATCCACTTATGAAGCCCAACAGGATTCTGATCTTTTTTTTCAACACTGATTCATGCTCACCTTGGCAATGTCTAGGTTTCCTGGGAAGGCTCACTGTAGATCTATGGGAACAGAATCCAACAGTCATCTGGAAGACCAAAAGTTCCTTAGCCCCATTTCAAAGTGTGATCCACAGGTCAGTTGGGAGGCAACAGTTTAAGTGGTGATTTAGGTTGTAGTTCAGCTATTATTTACAGACAAATGCTGAACATGTTTATGTACAAGTAATTCTCACTGTTTTCAATGGAGTTTACCCTGGTACAATTGCACTCTACTAACCTATTTTATCTCTTTTATCTGTGGAACAAACTCCTTCGGAGTGTAGGGGAGGTCTTTAAACAGAGGTCTTTAAACAGAGGCTGGATGGCCATCTGTCGGGGATGCTTTGATTTAGATTTCCTGCATGGCAGAATGGGGTTGGACTGGATGGCCCTTGGGGTCTCTTCCAACTCTATGATTCTATTATTCTTAATTCCAGAGTGGAGGGGTGAAAGATAGGTGTCCAAATTGAAAAGACTGAAATGTGGATTTAGCAAATCCTTTGTAGAGATTAATTGTGAAAACAAACGGAAGGTGCAGAAAAGGAAAAGGAAATTATCTCTTGCCAAACTAAAGAATGCAAACTATAAGTAAAAAAAGACATTGATTTAAAAATTAGTATGTTCCACAGAGACATATTGTGAATGGTAATTGACTCGGCTACATAACAAAAACATTTCTGTATATGGTAGGAGGGCCAATGGGAGAGATTATTTGGCATTGATTATTGCTTTTATGGAACTAATTGTGGCTTCCTAGAATTAAAACAGCCCTTTATTGCCATATTATATATTCCCAGTTCCATGCAGAGCTTGCTTGCAGAAAAATCTCATAGATTCTTTGCTGCTAAAGTCTGTGGGGAAGCCTCAAGTTTTGTTCTGGTGTTACCTCTGGAGTTAAAAATGGTGTTAAAAGCTCTATGCAAGGCCTAAAATGGCTCAATGAGGCTGGAAAATGGCAAAAATGCCTCCAAAACCCCAAAGGGTATAGCAGCATTTATTGTGGTGGGGGTGTTGGTCGGGGTCACCCCAAGGTCCCTTGGGAGCTAATGCAGCCTACTAGCTTTCCAAGGTTGCCCACTCCATCCTAGATCTTGAATATTGTGTTATTAATTTCACAAAAGACAAAACTCCCCTAATATATTAATTAATCAATTCACTGCTGTTCAAACTGTGTTTTCTCACAGTACCCTGTTGTTTCTAGGAGGCATACTAAAGCTTCCTGAGTGTGAAACTTCTCAAAAAGACACTACTCTCCATTACTGCAGCTGTGAATGATTTCTACTTATAGCCAGCATGTATTCTTTGTTCATTCACAGTTCACAGCTCTTGCCAGCAAGGAGCACCCTCTATTTGCCTAGTATGGCTGTCTGAAGAATTTGATCACTGCCCATTTTAAAATGGAAAGCTCTGATCCACACACTCTGAACAAATATACAGGTTGCTTCTCAAATGTGACAACTAAAAAATAGTCATCGGCATACTTTGTAAATGCTTATTTCATAGGCTGACCACATTTCCTTGAGATAAAAACGGGCCATTAGGATGGCAAAAATAGGTTATGTAATATTTTGAATTCATGAAAAAATAAGATGATAACAAAACTTTTATTACATGAACACATTGAGCCAACAATTAACTCATACAAAAATTTAAGTAGACATGTAGGGGGACTGTATTTCACTATGACCATGCCATGAGTATTTCTCCGATGAAGTAATCTTATGCAGCATATTTTGGTCTTTCAACAGCTTAACATAAAACTTCTCACACTCCATGGCACAATTCTTTTTTTTTTTTACAACCACACTTTCAAACAAGGATCTTCAAACCATTTTTGCAACATAACTGGGCATTTTTCTTGAATACAGGACAAAAATGACATTTATATTTAAATGACTGGAAGGTCTGGAAATATGAAAAAAGCAGCGCTGTCTTGTTTAAAATGGTACATACAGGGGCTATCCAGACCAGCCTAAAAGGTCGGTCTGTGGGTGGAGTCAGGATGCATCATCCTGACAACGCAGGCCCTAACTCTGCTCCCAGGGCACTGTGATGGGGCGTACCACTCCAGGTGGCGTGCACCATCATGATGCAGCACTGTAGATGTGCCATACATGCATGCTGCTACAGCTATGGCCAGATCTGGGCTGCAGTGTGATGTTCCCATGGCCCCGATCCATCCGAAGAAGGGTCGGCTGTATGTACAGCCCTATAGTCGGCCAATTATTTGAGAAAAATAGTTTAGAAACGGGAAATTTTGGGGGAAAGGATGTTCAAATATATATATTTGAATCTTATTTCAATCAATCACTCAATCACTCAATCATTTTGAAGTCAAAGGCTTTCATGGCCAGCATCCATAGTTTTTTTGTGGGTTTTTCAGGCTATGTGGCCATGTTCTAGAAGAGTAAACAAGGTCTGGCTACCAGTCCTCAAAAATAGCAAGATGAAGACTCAACAAATGCAAATGAGAGATCTCCCAGGGTCAGGGGTTTCCCAGCAGACAATGAGCACTAATCAAGCAGACACTCATCCTCTTCTTTTGTAGACCCTACCACCCTGAGGCCTGCCATTAGGAAAAGAACAATCCACATGCAAATCACTCTTGCATTCCCAGGCCCATACAGTATGTGTGTATGTATACACACACACACACACACACACACACACCCAACTCCTTTCCAGGCAAGCATTCTCTGAAGATGCCAGCCACAGATGCTGGCAAAATGTCAGGAAGAAAATCTTCTAGAAGATGGCCACATACCCCCAAAAAACCCACAAAAAATCAATCATTTATTTACAGTCATAGGCCAAATATAAAATAAAGTGCATAATATTCATAAAATATACACAAATACACAAATACAACTAAACACAGCTAAAATTCATATTGAATCTTATTTAAATATGAATCTTGGATTTTTGAAAATCACAGATTTAAAAGCATGCAAAAGAGACTGTTTGATGAGCACTGGCATTTGTCATTTGTTGTGGTTGTTGCTGTTAACTGCCCTCGACCCATGGTGATTCTGTGGATGAGACACCTCCAAGACTCCTTAACCTCCACTGCTCTTCTTAGGTCCTGCAGATTCATACCCATGACCTCCTCAATTTATCATTGTTGTTGTTATGCATGCTTTTTAACATCTACATGAAACCGCTGGGAGAGATCATCCAGAGACATGGGGCGTGGTGTTATCAGTACGCTGATGACACCCAAATATGTTTCTCTGTGTCTCCGACTGATGCAGTGACTAAGGATGGCATCTCTCCTCTAAATGCCTGCTTGGAGTCGGTAATGGGCTGGATTAGGGAAAACAGACTCAGCCTGAATCCAGAGAAAACGGAAGTACTCGTGCTAGGTTCCCCGGGCCTGGGGAAGGATATTTGTCCACCTGTCCTGAACGGGGTCACGCTCCCCTTGAAGGACTCAGTTCGCAGTCTGGGGGTGCTTCTGGACTCGTCGCTCCACCTTACATCTCAAGTGGATGTGACGGTCAGGAGCACATGTTATCAGCTTCGGTTGATACGCCAGCTGCATCCCTACCTGGGCCGGGGGGACCTTGAAATGGTAGTACATGCTCTGGTAACCTCTCGTTTGGATTTCTGCAATGTTCTCTACATGGGGCAACCCTTGTACCATACCCGGAAGCTGCAATTGGTGCAGAATATGGCGGCAAGACTGGTCACTGGTACCTCCAGGACCAGTCATATAACACCAGTCCTTAAAGACCTCCATTGGCTGCCTATTCGCTTCTGGGCGCAATACAAGGTGTTGGTTATTACCTATAAAGCCCTAAATGGCTTGGGCCCAGGGTACTTGGAGGACTGCCTCTCTCCATACAATCCGCCTCGCACACTCAGGTCAGCCGGGAAGCAATTGTTAAGGGTTCCAGAAGCTAGATATACTACCACCACCCAGAGGGCCTTTTCTACCTCGGCCCCCAAGCTCTGGAACTCGCTCCCGACGAGCTCCGCTTGGCCGCCTCGCTGGACCAATTCAAGAAGGGGTTGAAGACATACTTGTTCCAGCAGGCATACCCCTGATCCCTGAAGTATTCCCCCCCTCCCCTCTCAACAGCATTGGAAGCTGGCTTGAGATTTTTTATTTTTGGGGGGTGAAAATGTAACTGTGTTTTATCCTGTTTTTATTGTTGGTTTTTATTGTATTGTGGATGTTTTTAAACCTTGTTGTTAAACCGCCTTGATCTTTGGAAAGGCGGTATATAAATAAATTATTATTATTATTATTATTATTAAATACTGTCAAGTTGATTTTGATTTATGGCAATCCTATGAAAAAGAAACCTCCATGTACCCTATTAGCAACAAGCCTGCTTAAGTCTTGCAAACGTAGGGCTGTAGCTTCCTTGGAGTCTATCCATCTGTAACACAGTCTTGCTCTTTTCTTACTGCTTTCCACCTTATCAAGCATGATTGTCTTTCCCAGTGAGTTATGTCTTCTCATAAAATGTTCCAAAGTACAATTATCTCACTTTAGTCATTTGGTTTGTAGAGAATTCAGACTTGATTTGCTCTTGAACCCATTTATTTGTCCTTTCTGCTGCACATGGTTTCCCTGCAACTTTCCTGCAGCACCACATTTATTTTAGTTATGTTTTTTATTATTTTATTTATGTGCCACCTTTTTCCCGGAGAGGGACCCAAGGCAGCAAATGGAAGGAAATCAATTAAAATCTAATCATGCAATTTTGAAAGCGCTTAAAATCATCACAATTAAAACAATATAAAATTATTTTAAAATGTACACAAGTTAAAAAGTATTTAAAACACACACCCCAATGAAAGAAATCCTGGTGCAGTTATGTGTTAAAGCCTGCTTAAATAAAAAGGCTTTTCCTGTTCATTTCAAATGGATTGATTCTCTTCCTATCAACTTTCTTTACTGTCCAGCTTTCTCATCTTTACAACCATAGTGACATATCTTCCAACTAGGACACATGTGGCCAACCAAGTAACATCAGAGTGTAGTCAAGATGACAAAAACTTATTAATAAGGAAGAACACACTAGTTAGGAAAGGCTCCAGCAGTCTGCTTTTGCCAGAGCCTACTAGGAAAGGTAGGATTTTGCTTCCTCCTCTCTTCTCCCCCTGCTCATTCAGTCCATACTACTTTTACATTTTGAAGCCCCTTTGCAGCAACTGAAGTATGCTGAGGATGGATGGGAAAAGAGGGAAGAGGAGGGAGAAACTGGGACATTTTAAAAGCAACTGAAAAATGGGACCACAGAAGATTAATCAGGACTGTCCCTACCAGATTGGAACAATGGGAAAGGGATGGAATTCAGTGCAGATTTTTAAAAAACCTCTGATTTAAAAGCATGACAAAAGGACTGTTCAGTGAGCACTGACTAATATTTTCTGAAAATCATGTTGATGTTTTTTTTTAAAAAAATTCAAGAAGTAGGGGTTTTGAGAAATGATGGGAATCTTAGGTCTATGAGCTGCACTTTGCTCATCCCTGCTCTAACATTGTCAATATTCTTGCCTTGCACGATTTTCATCAACTTTGCCCAATGAAGAAACCAGCAGGCTTTGAAAGCCAGTGTGAAATATTTTGCACCTTTAGATTGGTCTAATAAAGATGTCACAATCTGTATATATCGCTAGAGTTATAACTCTCTCGCTGTCTTGTGTTGAAACAAGCAAAATGAGAAACCTTTAAGGCTGTGTGCCTCATTCCTTTTTTGAATTCAGAATATATTTTTGGCCTCATTAATGAATGCCTTGGGCTGAGGGACATCAGTACTCTAAGGGGGGAAATCCCAACAGATCTTACTATAGGGATGTGCTATGTTAAATTATTCATTCCTGCAAGGGAGAACTACTTATTTAATCAGGATTTTCCCTAGTAGCAAATGTCTTTGAAAACTATGCAGGAAGGAGGTGAATCTGGCCTGTGGGGCAGCCAGGAAGAGCCCTTGAGTCCATTAGAGAACTGTGAGGGAAATGAGAAAGTTATGGATGCATAACATAGTCATGCATTCATGACCGGTTTGTATTCACAATCCCTATGAATTCTCTAGGGAATGCATAGGGACCATAAAAGCAACAGGGCTCTGATGTGCTGTTGATCAGGAAGCAGCTGACTAACATTCCCTCTCATGAGCTGCTCATCTCTGCTTTGGTAGGCGGAACCAGGATCCCTGCCATTTTCCCTCTTGCACCAGAGATCACTTGTGGGAGGGGGGTGGGAACATCAACCAGTTGCTTCCTGATTGACAGGAGAACAAATTCCATCATTCACAGCAGCTGCTACCTGGAAAGTGGGGATTGGAGGAGGCTCCAGTTGAGAGACATTATTAAGCTACATAACTAGAGTAGTTATGTAACTAAGGCGGGATACAGACTGCCCAAAAAGGGCGGTCTGTTGCTGCCTCCATTTCTGCCAACGGGAAGCCTCAGCCTCCAAATGGCGAGGCTTCTAGGCAGCGGAAAAAGAAGCCGCAAAAAGCGGCTTCTTTTTGCGATGCGCAAGTGACGCCGCAGTGCACCATTGGCACACTCGCAATGTCACCTGGATGCCGTGACGTACAGACGCTAGGTGTCCGTTACGTCAAAATGGCAGCGCCCATGTGAACAGGGCACCGCCATTTTGTACGTACTCCATACGTACTAGGGTTGTGGGCGTCTAAAAGAGACACCCCCAGGTGACCCTATTACGTACGGAGTATGTACTTGGGTGCCCGTTTGTTCAGGGCCCTCAGTCAGAGATACAGAATCATGCCAATGTGTGTGGAAAACCTGCATACATGGCAGGTTGACTCTCTCCTATAAAATTACCTTCAGGCTATGTGCATAAGGTATATATGGAACATAAATGAATTTTGTATTTAGACTTGGGGCCCATCTCCAAAATATCTCATTATATACATATATGCACGTACAGGCATTCCAAAATCCACGCCCCCCCAAAAAAAACCCAAAATTCAAAATAACTCTGGTCCAAAGCGTTTTGGATATAGGGGACTCAACCTGTATCCCATTTTGGATATAGAAGTGTTAATGCATTTATGTGTTTATCCACATTTATAGGCAAATACCTTGAGTTCTTAGGAAACTTCCACTCTATTCTTCTTCCATTCTGATGCACACAGGGAATATCTGTTTTTAAGGAGGCAGTCATGTTAATCTGTTGTAGTACAAAAAGGAAAAAGAAGAAATATAGTGGCACCTGTAACTGATTTATTTTAACATGAACTTTCATGGATTTCAAACCCCTTCTTCAGTTGCATTGATGGAGTACAGTCCTTAAGAAATAGACATTTAAGCACCGTTGCATACTAGTAGGTGTAGCATCCAAATGCAATAGGACTCAGGGTGTAACTAGGGTTGCCATAAGTCAGGACCTCCAAAACAGAACAAATGTAGGACAAATGTATGACAACATTTGAAAATGTAGTCTTTGTAGTGTTAGGAAGACGACATGCTCTCTCGATCCCTGTCCTTCATGGCTGGCAGCTCAGGGGGGAATGGTTGTAACTGATATGTTGCGCCGTATTATTAATTCATCTTTCAGGGAAGGGTGGTTTCCATCTAGTTTAAAAAACAACTGTTGTAAAACCTCTGTTAAAAAAAGCCCTCCCTAGACCCTCTGATTTGGAATAATTATCGGCCTGTTTCACTGCTGCCTTTTTTAGGGAAGGTGATCGAGAGGGCGGTTGCCTTCCAGCTTCAAGGGATCTTGGATGAAACGGATTTTCTAGACCCATTTCAAACTGGCTTTCGGGCGGGCTATGGAGTTGAGACTGCCATGGTTGCCTTAGTTGATGATCTCCGTCTGGGCATGGACAGGGGTAGCGTGTTCCTGTTGGTGCTCTTGGACATCTCAGCGGCCTTCGATACCATTGACCATGGTATCCTTCTGGAACGCCTGAGGGAGTTAGGTATCGGGGGCACTGCGCTCCAGTGGTTCCGTTCCTACCTCTCGGGTAGATTCCAGATGGTGCAGCTGAGGGACTGTCATTCCGATAAGAGGGCCCTTACATCTGGTGTCCCTCAGGGAGCGATTTTGTCCCCCATGCTATTTAACATTTACATGAAGCCACTGGGAGAGATCATCCGGAGATACGGGGCGCGGTGTTATCAGTACGCTGATGACACCCAAATATGTTTCTCTGTGTCTCCAACTGATGCAGTGACTAAGGATGGCATCTCTCCTCTAAATGCCTGCTTGGAGTCGGTAATGGGCTGGATTAAGGAAAACAGACTCAGCCTGAATCCAGAGAAAACGGAAGTGCTCGTGATAGGTTCCCCAGGCTTGGGGAAGGATATTTGTCCACCTGTCCTGAACGGGGTCACGCTCCCCTTGAAGGACTCAGTTCGCAGTCTGGGGGTGCTTCTGGACTCGTCGCTCCACCTTACATCTCAAGTGGATGTGACGGTCAGGAGCACCTGTTATCAGCTTCGGTTGATACGCCAGCTGTGACTCTACCTGGACCAGGGGGAACTGGAAACGGTGGTACATGCTCTGGTAACCTCTCAGCTGGATTTCTGTAATGCGCTCTACATGGGGCAACCCTTGTACCAAACCCGGAAGCTACAATTGGTCCAGAATATGGCAGCAAGGCTGGTCACTGGATGTTCCAGGACTAGCCATATAACACCTATATTGCAAGATCTACATTGGCTGCCCATTCACTTCTGGGTGCAATACAAGGTGTTGGTAATTACCTATAAAGCCCTAAATGGCAATAGAAACATGATTTTAGAGAGAACTGCCATCTTTATGGTGGCTATCCTCCCCAATATTGCAAAACCTGCCAATCATGATAAAAGATGATGTTTTTAGAAACTGGGAATGTGAACTAAGAAAATTTGTTTGGAGAGGACAAAGGCCCAGAATTAAATGGTCTGTGTTAAAGGACGCGAGGCAGAAAGGCGGATACTCCCTCCCAGATTTTCGTATCTATTATTGGGCTTGTAGTTTGGTTTGGCTGCAACCCTGGATAAAGTTAAACGATCCCTTCACTTTAAATTTGGAAAACACCCAACTGAGATTTGGCTGGCATGCTTTTTTATGCTATGGAAAATGGAAAGTTAATAAGGACTTTGATAACCACCCATTTAGGAAGTCGTTATTAATTACTTGGATGAAGATAAAAAAACTTTTTTACTTTAAGTTACTGTTATGGACTTCCCCACAAGAGGCTTTTTATGGGAGATGGCATACCAATAGTAAATGGCTCACATATAAAAATTTACTAAGCTTTGAAACCATAGGGAAATCTAACCTCAAAACAAGAGAAGTGTTGTTAGAAGAGGGGTACAATTTACCATGGTTTAATTTTTTCCAAATTATTCAAAAGTATAAAGAGGATGACAAGACAACTGGGATTGAACACTCTTTTAATGAATTAGATGAGATATTATGGCATACAGAAAAAAAAAATGATAGCAAAGCTATATAAGTTATTACTGGATCGATCTTTGGAAAAATTCGTTGTTAAAGATTACATGTTGAAATGGGCCAAGGACTTAAATAGTTCTATACAAATGGAGGAATGGGAGTTAGCCTGGAAAAGGACAGAGAAGTTTACGGTAGGACAAAACCTAAAAGAAAATCACCTTAAGGTAATGAATAGATGGTATGTCACCCCGTGGAAACTAAAGAAAATGTCTAATATATCCGATGGAAAATGTTGGAGATGTCATGCAGAAAAAGGTACACTGTACCATATGTGGTGGTCCTGTCCGGAGATCCAGAAATTTTGGTCATTGGTACATAAATCCTCACAACGGATATTAGGTATCCAAAATACCCCTGAACCCTAAACTATTTCTCTTGAATATCACTTCTGTTTTAGATCCCAAAGACGAACCCCATAACTGGACATTAGTTTTATATTTAGTTACTGCTGCCAGAATTGAGATAGCGAAATTATGGAAATCCAGCACAGTTCCTTCATGGGATAGCTGGATGATGAGAGTCAATGAATATAGAGAAATTGACGTTATATCCTGTTATGTCCAAAACCAGAGTAACAATAAGAGGAAAGAGGATTGGAAGAAAGTATTGTTACAATGGGAAAAGGAATGGAATTTGGACATTTCCCTGATTGAATTGTAATTTATCTAATGTTAGCTCCATGAGGAAAGGAATTTGGCTTTTGCTCAATGGGGATAGGAGAAATAGGGTTAATCCTATAAAATTTTCTTCCTTCTTTTTCCTTTTTTTTCTAGATCTGCTTATAATTGGACCTTGAGGGACCTTACTTTGTCTACACTCACTATTATCTTTTTGAGGACTCAGGTCAAGATAGCTCTGATGACTCAGGTTTATTAAGTTGGTACCACATTATGCTAAAAACAACTTTAAAAATCTTACTTTTTTTTCCAAAACGGAGTGAGATGATTTACTAAGATAGACAATTACTGTAACTTTGTTTTATTGTAGGATTAAATTGATTGAACTTTTGGGTACTAATGGACTTTGGGTATTATATATGGACTTTGCCCATCATATTTGGATTTTGGGTTGCAGGAAACTTAAAATATTAGGTAAATGGCCACCGGAAGACTTTAATGGAAGACGAATCGGGAATTGAAGAAATTGTTTTATTCACTGTTTGTTCAATAAGAATATATCATACTTGTTGAATGTATTATTTTTATGGAAATTTAATAAAGATTATTAAAAAAATACATACAGTATTGGGAATGGGCACCCACCTCTCCCTCCTCCTCCTCCTCCTCCTCCTCATTGGCGCCAAAAAAGGCACCAGGAAATGGCCCATTCCTTCCCCCTCTGGCCGGCCCACGACCAAACAGAGGAGGAGCTCCTCCTCTGGAGTCTGGCTGGCCAATGGGGGCAGACCAGGGCTGGAACAGACCTGCCCCCGCCAGCACTGACAGGCTCAGGAGGAGGAACACCTCATTAGCCCTGCGTGCGGCTCTGCAAAGGTGCGCGCAGGGCCAGCGGAAGTGCCCGCAGGCCAGCAAAGACTGCGGCGCTGGTGTTGGCCGCAGTGGCAGTCACGCGAGCGGCTCTGCGCGAGCTCAACTTGGCCGCAGCAAGCATGGCCGCTACAGTCTCCCGCAGCAGCAGCTGACCCAGGGCAAACCCGGGTTAGTTAGCAAACCGGGATGGGACAACCCCGCCCTGTTCAAAAGCGGGATTGTCCTGCCCCCAGGTGGGATATGGCAACCCTAGGTGTAACTAAGGGAAGAGGAAGACATTGTGCCTCTGAATAAGATTTCTGTCCCCTTCCCAATGAATCTTTCCTTCAGACCCAGATTTCTAGCCTTGCAGTCACTTAAAAGTTCAGCTGAGCATTTAAAAATACAGTTTAGTCATCCAAGGGTAAAAGGCAACATAACCAAGGGAAGGTGAACAAGGTAAATAGAAAAGAATCAGGTGTGAACACTTTTCCATTTCTTCACTCTGCAATGCTAGAAATTTTGGGACTGCAGAAAAATTTCTTTCGTGGTACAGATTTTGTGTTTTAGGGGGTGATGGCCTCCTTTTGCTCTCCTCCTTAGCTACACCCTTGAATAGGATGCAGAGGGTTGCAAATTCTGGATACCGGCCATGTTAGAAACAGTGGTTCTTAAACTTTGTTCCCCTCCTTGGCCAACATTCAGGAATTATGGGAGCTGAAGTCCTAAATATCTGGAAGACCAAAGTTTGGAGACCACTGCATTAAATGATACATAACTCTCATGCATCTGACCTTTTTTAGTCTTGAGGTGTCAAAGCATATATCTGGATTATCTTAAATTTCGCTCCCTGGAAGTAAAAGGCTTATCTGAGCAAAATTATTTTGTTATATTTGCAACTATGGTGAAAATCAGCATATTAATATATGTTGTATTACAAACCTCAGGTGAACGTGCCCTCAGCAAACTTTCTAGATACTCACAACATCTTACATGATGGTAGAATTCAAAGATATAGCTGTGTTAGTCTATAGAATGAAAACATAGAGAGATCTTTTAGCACCTTTGAGACTAACTGATAGAAAGAAGTTGGCAGCATGAGGTTTCGCAGACTTAAAGTCTGTTTCTTCAGATGCATTAGACTATCATAATGCATCTGGAGAAGTAGACTTAAGTGCGTGAAAGCTCATGCTGCCAGCTTCTTTTAGTTAGCCTCAAAGGTGCTACAAGATCTCTCTACATAACATCTTACATGAGCAGCCACAAATCTCAGCTCTTAGCCATTCTTCCATAATTCAGAAATGTCACTTCTGAGATTCCTCCCTCCCGCCCCCCCCCCCCCAAAAAAAATACTGGTCTCATTCTAAATCTGAGACAATTGAAGCACCTGTAAATTGGATGCCAGTGCAAAGGAAAAAATACTCTACAGCCTAAAAGCCATCTGTCTTGTTGATTATGAGGCTTCTCAATGTTCTGGTATCAAGAATGAAAAGACTACCAAGAGAAATTAGGAAAGTTTCAATGACATTTGAGCATGAGGGTTTTGCCAGCTTTGAGCTAAGTCACTCAAAGTGCTTCCTGACCCTCTTGAAAGGTACTTCAGCAACTGTGTGCTTCTTCCCTGCTTTCTTCTAATATGAATCATAATTTAAGAGCAAGAAGTATTTAATTATGTTTATGTAACTGCTCTGAACCTCTTACTAAGGACCTTTATTATTATTATTATTGTAAGGATGCCTTCTTTTCTTCCTGTTGAATAGAGTCATCAAATTGCCTTCCCACAAGTGAGCCAGCTAAAATTGATTTTTCTTGTAAGGTATGTGAAATTCAGAACAAGTATGCAGAAGATGCAAAACAACTATACATGGAATAAACATGCATGATAGTACGCAATTCAAGGAGTCCCGAGCACTGGACAAACAGGTCATTATCAATGGTCCAAAACACACTGCAGAAATAATCCACTTTAACTGCCCTGGCTCCATTCTAAGGGATTCTGGAAACTGTAGTGTTGTGAGTCATTTAGCCTTCTCTGTCAGAGAGTTCTGGTGTCTTAACAACTACAATTCCTAGGATTCCCTAGCACTGAGCCAGGGCAGTTAAAGCAGTCTGAAACTGTATTATTTCTGCAGTGTGTTTGGGACCAATGACAGCCATAAATATCCAAAGCATGAAGTGTCTTTGTCTTTTCTCTTCCAGCAAGAAAAGCCGGAGGGAATCCAATAGTGTGCAAGAGACCTTTCTTACCAATAACATCTTGAGCCTTTTCAAAAATAGCAGTTGTGCTAATTAAGCCATCCAGCTGGGCTGTCATCATGTGTCACTGAATTAGAGAAACTAACACGGCTTCTGTATTACAATTAATTCTTTCAGCTTCTGTCTTCTTCACGTGCTTCAAATCAAAGTATGCTGTACCTTATTTTGATTCAGAGTTTCATTCATTCTCTCTCTCTTTCTCTCTGTGGAAATCACAGAATTCAGGGCCCTGACCTTCTTCTCTAGTTCACAGAGCAAAGAGGAGGAATCCCAGGGCAAGAGCCCTGTCTTTAAAAATATGTGCATATAGACTTTAAAAAAATTGCTTGCTTTGGTGCTTTTTATTTCAGTGGCATGTTCTACATTGCTGTGGTTGATGTAGCATGCTGAGGCTGGACCCACACTGCAAAAATAATCCAGTTTGACACCTTTTAACTGCCATGGTTCAATGCTAGGGAATTCTGGGAACTGTAGTTTTGTGAGACTTTTACCTTTCTCTGTCAGAGAGCTCTGGTGCCATGACAAACTACAGTTCCCAGAATTCCATAGCACTGAGTCATGGCAGTTAACAGAGGGCGCCAAACTGGATTATATCTGCAGTGTAGATGCAGCCTTAAAACCCCTGTAATGCCACTAGGGAGAGCCACCTATGACATCCCAAAGAGTCACTCTTATAGCTCTAGTATTATGGTAGTACTGAAATGTCAGGGCTTGGGATAGTCTTGATCTAGCAACTGTGTGTGCATAAGTGGGTCACTTGAATCCGTAGTCAGCCTACCACAGATTTTTTTTTATTTGATTCAAGCATCCATGGCGTGTGTGTGTGTGTGTGTGTGTGTGTGTGTTCCAAAAAGCAAGCCTTTATTTTGTCATATTCCTATGCCTTTTTATTTAATGGAACTTGAGAACACACTGATTTTGCTATCTATGAGAGAGTCCTGGAACCTTCCACAGCAGATACCAAGGGCCCACTGTATGTGTGTGTGTGTGTGTGTGTGTAGTGGAGAAAGTAGAACAAGTAAAGAGAAAATGGGACATATTGGAAGTAACTACAATAGATGAGAGAGATTTAGGACTGTGCCGGTGAAATCGGGACAGTTGGAGAATATGCAACGGGGGCAGTGACAGTGCCTTAAACAGAGTGTGAGGGAGATAGTTACACCTGACAGTCCTTTACTTTTCACCAGTTCCTACTGGAAAGGGCAAAATTCTGCAAAATTCTGT
>NC_056526.1:184410029-184491958 GCF_019175285.1 Sceloporus undulatus | reverse complement strand
CCTCTTCCCCATGCTGAGTTAACTGAGTGCAAAAATGTTTTTGCACTTTAAATTTAATTTGCACTAATTGTAATAAGATGAAGAGGGAGAGTGAGAGAAGTAAAGAGAAATTGGGGCATTTAAAAAGTAGCTGAAATAGTGGGACTGCAGAAGATGAATTGGGATTGTCCCTGCCAAACTGGGGCAGTTAGAGGCTTGTGGTTGGTGCAAACTGCCATTGCTATTAGAATATATTTTCTAGGGAAATCTGAGACATATACTTATTGGTGCATCGCAGCATGTCACATTTCAACTTGCCGTGGGGCACTGCCTGCTTTACCTTTCCTTTCCCATGACTCTGTTTGGCTTTTGTAAATTGCTCCATTATATTGACTCACTTTGGGTGTCTTGATGGAACCAGTAATGGATCAATTACCCAAAGCACAGGTCCATCCTCTGTTTTATTGACAAGGTAGACAAAGGTCTGTGGAGCAAGGGCAACACAATCGCTCAGAAGCGACTCTTAGATCTTTCATCTTTATATGTCAGCTTTCAGTTGTCAAGCAATTTCCAAAGCCCTATTTTCCACCTACAGGCAATTGCTATTGGCACCAGGAAGAACTTTAGCAATTAGTTGCCCATTTGTTTACCTACTCATTCTGTTTTATTTTTTAGACCCCCCCAGCCTTCCTCCAAACATTATCCCCTTTAATGCTCACAGTAGTTCTTGGCTACAGGTCGAGAGAGGTTGCTAGGCTGCTAGCCCTAGCTAACATAGCAAATGGCAAGGAATTGTGGGATTTGCAGAGGGAGAGGAGGGAACACTAACCCCATGTCATTGCCCAAACCCAGAATTGCAACGTGATGAATTCATCACACATGAGCACTAATGAGACAACTGCAAGTTGGGAGGCTTATTGATGGGTTTTCCCATCAATGACAACATGCACTGTAAGCATACTTGCATGCAAGGCAGTGATGAGATGGAGACATTGTTGTGTAGTAAGTATCTCCAAAGGTTCTATTTTTGAACTTTAAAACTGGTTTAAAAACTGCATGGTATGAAGTCCTGATTCTGCTGCAGGGATCTTTTTGATGTGGTAACACTTTTTCATCTCATGGTCACAGAAAAGAACAAATGTCATCTTTGAAAGTGTCTTCACCTCAGCTTTGGAGCAGAGGTGGATGACTCTGGAAAGCATGGATGGATGTTTCTTTTTAAATTAAGTTTTCCCCATTCTGTACAAGAAAAAAAAACCCTGGTTATTGATAAGTTCTCCTCAAAAATGAATCGAATAAATTTTTAGTATCATTATAGGCCTGTTTGCCATGCTGCAGTTAAAGATGAGAAGCTTGTCAGAAAAGCAAGAAAGAGAACAACTGCATATACTGATATAGCAGCATATATTTATGTATAAGGATTAAATCTCAGGCATTCAAGTGCTTAAATCCCTCTGCCTGGACAAGTGATCCTGACAATGTCACTTTTTTCTAATATGAAAATATTTAAGCTGAGTTTCTTTCTAACTTCAGCATATCAAAAAAAAAATGTGAGTGGTGGTTATTTTTTTATGGAAAACAGATGGAAATGTTACTTCTCTCTGTAATGCATGAGGCCATGCTCTTGTATATCAAGAAAGTTTTAAAAACAGAATAGAATAAAATGTTGATTACAGCATCAAGCAGGTGGTTTATTGCCATTAAAAGGGAAACGATATTCAACTTAGCAATTTAAAACACATTTATCAGTATAATACATCTGAAAAACGATTAAGCATTCAGTAATGGGAAAGCAATGAAAGAGGGAGGCACAAATTGCTACAAATAACTTAGTTCTCCATGGCTAAGCTGCTTTTTCTTTGAAAATGTCTGATTTCGAATGCTGTGGTTACTGCTGATGATATGAGAAGTATGTTAATGAATGAATAAAAATAAAGGAGCATGCACCCACATTCATGAAGAAATGTACAACTTTTGAAACACTGAAACTTTTTTCAGTGTCTGTACCAACACAAGTCCTCATTCAACCCTATGTGGGATTTTTGCTCTATGCCTTGCCATTCAAGTGTATGATTGTATATTGATTTTTCTATAGTGCTCTAGCTAATAAATTGCTGTTTGTTACTTGTTTGTTTGAGGAAATGCCAGCTCTTTAAAATTCAATAAAAGAAAATTCAAAAGAAGAACATTTATACAGAATTTTGCCTTTTTTTGTCCCTCTGGCATTCAAGAAAAGGATGTCCTTTTTCCAATTCTAAAAACTGGTTTCTTTTTAATATTTATTACCAAAAATGTCCAGGTTCTTCCAAGCATGTTAGTACTTCACCATTACCCTCTCCATTTAAGAGGATAGAACGTTTCAGAGGATGTATATTTGATAATGTGTATGTACCAGCATTGTGGTAAGTGAAGAGTTAAAAAGAGGAGAATGGTGGAATCACAAAATCTTAAGAGTTGAAAGCGACCACAAGGACTGTGGTGTCTGCTGTTGGAATCCAGCCTTGTAAGAATCCAAACAGAGTCCAATCTTCATGTAAAAGTAGTAAGTTTATTCATCCATGATCTATTGAGCATAGCTAGTCCCAGGAGAGTGAGATGAAGAAGAGAGAGCTGTCAATTCCTCTCCAACCCTCTTAATAGTATATATATATATACTGCAGCTGATATCACTAAGAGCTGTGTCTTAAAGGTACCTTACATCACATCTCCTTTTCATAGAAACATAAAAAGCCAGTAATTATACTCTTTAGAAAATAATGCATTTTATACAGAATATTCAAAACATAAGTAGAAAACATAAATACAAAGAATACAAAGAGAATCTAAAGAATCATTCATTTCACATTTAACACAATATTTCTCACTGACCTAACTTACACAGATCATAAAAAGTCACCTTGTAAGAAATTAGAGTCCAATTTTCATGTAAAAGTAGTAGGTTTATTCATCCATAATCTATTGAGCACAGCCAGTGCTAGGAGAGGCGATGAGGAAGAGAGAGCTATCAATTCCTCTCCAACCCTCTTAATTGTGTGTGTGTGTATACTGCAGCTGATATCACTAAGGGCTGTGTCTTAAAGGTACCTTACATCACAAGGACCATCTAATGCAAACCCCTGCCATGCAGGAGAACACAACTGCAGTGCTCCTGAAAGATGCCCATCCAACCGCTCTTTAAAGGCCTTCACAGAAGAAGAGTCAACCACTATCTGAAGTGGACCATTCCATTGTTGAACAATTCTTACAGTAAATTAATTCTCCCTTTTTTTCCTACCTAAGTTTCCCCAATGCACTAAAAACTTAATGCAAGTCAATTTGATTCCCGGTTTGCTGCGGAGTTTCCTGGAAACTCTACAGCAAACCCCAGTTGTTTAATGGCCTCATGCACTCTTTACCTCTCTGTTCCATCTCTCCTACTGGGAAGCCCCTCATCCCCACATCTGAAACGGAAACGAAGCATCTGGCCAGATGGGTGCAGCCAGGTACTCCATTTCTGCATCAGGTGTGGTGATGGGCAGCTTCTCATTAGGCGCAATGGGACAGAAAGGTATGAAGCATATTCCAGAAGTGGATCCCCTTGCCAGTGCAGGGGTTGGCACAGTAAATACCCACCCATCCCTGTGCCAGCCCAGGAATTGACCCGGGTGAGCACCTGGGCCAGAATATCACAGACAGCCCATGCTTTCCTGGACTGTCTGCTCAGGGCCTATATAATATTTTCAATGTGATAAATATAAATGAAACTATAAAGACACCTTTTTAAAGGGGGAAAATCTCACAGAACAAACTACAGAGTTGCTAGCAAATACCTCTCGAAAAACCTCAGCCGTTAAACATAGCAATAGAATTAAATGTACATAAAACCTCTCCCTCCCTCCCTCCCTCCTCCTCCTCCTCCTCATTATTATTATTAACCTACCAATTAACCTACCATTTTCCCAGTTTGGGGCTCAAGGCATCTTATGACAGATTAAAAAACATAGCTGAAAAGTCACAAAATATCAAAGTTGAAAAGTGATTGAACTATATAGAAAATGACAGATATAAAATCCAGCATATTGTACAAGACTCATCTTGCCCAAACAAATCAACAGACCTTAAAGGCCTGTTGAAACAGAAAACATTTCACCTGTTTGTGAAAAGAGAGTAGGAAGGGTTCCAGTCTCGCGCTTCTGGTTAAGGAGTTCCAGAGCCTGGGGCAGCCACTGAGAAGACCCTATCTTCCATGTTGGTGAAAACATACCTTTGAGGATGCTGGGACTCTCCACTAGATTCCAAGACATGGGCATATTTGTAAGTGAGAATACAGTTCTTCAAACAACTTGGACCATAGCCATTAGGCCCCAGGCAAACAGTTTAGAGGAAAGTCCTACAAAATTGGAGAACCACCACCCAGAAGACCCTTAAATTAAATATTTTCTGCTACATCTTACTTGGAGTAATATCCAGAGAAGGGGCTCTCAGGGATACTTCAGTGAAAAGACAAGGTTGGATAAGCATCTTTGAAAGATTTCTTGACCAATGAACAATATGTTCAAGCTCCCTCTGTAATGTTAAATTTCAAGAGAGTATTCAGTGTGCTTAGTGAAATTCCTAGCTCCAGTTCAATGATAACAAATGAAAATAGGTCAGGCAAATGCTCAAGGGTCAAAGTGAACAAGCCATTGGAGATCTTAAGTAATCAATTCTACTGGGTGCATTGATGTCTTTTAAAAGCAGGCATCTGAATGGAACAAGTTTGATACATGGAAATATTATCTAGGGCACACTGATCTACTTGGTTTATGGAGAGGTTGTTGACCCTGAACATTATTTACATTTCAAGGTTCAAACTTCTGAAAGTAAATCCCACTGAACACCATTTAAACTATGTTAAGGTAGTTGTTGAACACAGTGTAAAGCAAAGTCAGTCTTGGAATATTGTGCCTTTTCTAAGCAAAATGAAAGTTTCAGGGATCCTGAAACACAGCTTCTAGTATGGTGCACCTTTACAGTCCCCTGAGAAAGTGGTCTGCCCACTCCATGCACATAGAGAAGGGCTGCCTCATTCCAGGGAAAGAGAGGTAAACCTTGGCATTATGGCGCTTTACAGACCGCCCGTTAGGGGCATCCTGTACGCACTCCTTTCCCCGCAGGATCGGGGTCTCAGCTGCCACAGCGGCAGCCTCTGAGGCCCCGATCCACCGCTTTCCAGGCCGCGGGGAAGTGGCAAAAGGCTGCTTCCCCGTGGCCTGGAAAGGGGTGTCCTTGGGGCTTCATGCTCCAAGGACACCCAACAGCGGCGGGGACGCGGAGAAAGGTCATTTGCATCGCTGGCGCAGCCGTGTAGAGGCTAAGGCAGTGATGCAAATCGTGGAAGGAGCTCTGAAATGGAGCTCCTTCCAGGGCTGGCGAAAATGCGCCCCAGGTGCCCTCGCGCGGTACAAGGACGTCTCTTCCGTGCCGCCCCATTTGGGGGCAGCACGGTGGTGACGTCCCCATGACGGTGCCCATGTGCATAAGGTGCCGTCATTTTGTACGGACCCAGTCTGTACTAGGGTTAGGGGCGTCGGGAAGTGATGCCCCTTCCTAACCCTAGTACGTCCTGGGGACGTACTATAGGAGCGTGTGTAACGCGCCTATGTTTCCTAAACTGCTCCTCCATGGCTTCAAATTATATTAACTACAAAGTGTCCTATCCACTGATTATGAAAGTCTACCATCTGGTGACTAAAAATGGTACTGCAGACTTCACACACATATTTCAACTAATTTGAATGAATTAATATTAATTAATGTATTTTACAAATTAAATAATCTCCAGGGCAGTTGTGCTAGAGTCCCCTTAGTATGCATACCAAATTTCACATATCTAGGTTTTGTGGTCTTGGATCTGTGGCTCTGAATAACAGAAATGTATTCTTTCTTATTTTTCTGGATGTAACAGTCAGTATATATAAAATGTATTTATTCTGAATAGTGAAGGTAAAACTAAGCATTTTCAATAAGAACCTGCCAAACTGACCACTTAATTCCCACAAATTTGACCTTTCATATTAAAGGCCACATTAAAATGCTTATGGGCAACTTGTGTCCTTCCAGCTATTGTTGAACTGTAACTCCCATCAGCTATAGTCAGGATAGTGGATAGTAATGGGTGATGTGAGCTGTAGTCCAATAGTATCTTAGAGACCACACATTGGCCACCTTTGTATTAAAATAAATGTGATTTTGAAGAAAGACATCATTTTGAATTTATAAAAAACCACAAGCCATGCAGTCAATATTTTTCCAATTCTGAAAATGTGTATGTGTAGCGGAGAGGGAGGGAATCAAAAGAAAAATCTGCAATAAAAACTACCAGCATTATGGTAAACAAATGCAGTTGTATTATTTAGTCAGGTAAAACCAATGTTATCATGCCAAAACAGAAGACATGTGGGTTGATAGCAGCAAAATCAGATATGAATATCCTGAAAATGTAATAAACATATCACTTGTTTTTCTGGACAGAGGAGGGGGATTTTAATGAGAAGTTTACTGACTTCCAATCTCCCAGAATGATGTGTGTGTGTGTGTGTGTGTGTGTGTGTGTATATCCTCTGATATTTTTTTTTTCATTTCCCACCCCCATCTTCAGCTTTCTCTCCATGAGAGGTGCATGCTTTATTATGAAGGTGCATCATGCATCTTGCTGGTGCTAAATAGGTCTAAATGCCATCTGGAATGCTAGATATGCTGTTTTGAGTTTACCCAAGGAAAAAAAGAGCTATAAATGTGAAAATTAAAGAAGGGAGGAAAGATTTTTCAGGGTTTAATCACAGTGAATAACAGTGAATAAAGGGCATACAACGTATTTTGGCTCCTGCCTATTACATCCTTCATTACATAACTTAATATCTGCTATTGAGAATATTTCTCAGGTTCTCCACTTAACACATAGAATTGCAATTTTCTTGAGTATGTTCACCATAATGCTGGTAGTTTTTATTTCAGATTTTTCTTTTGATTCCTTTGCCCTCTGCTACACATACACATTTTCAAAATTGGAAAAATATTGGCTGCATGGCTTGAGATTTTTTAAAAATTCAAAATGAAATTTTTCTTCAAAATCACATTTATTTTAATGCAAAGGTGGCCAATGTTTGGTCATTCAGCAATTGATTCATTGGGTCTATTCTAGTTGCGACAAAACAATAGATTCTAGCCATTCAGATTCACATTCTTCCAAAGTAGAGAATACTGGCTTTATTTGGCAGTGTCTTCAATGTACCACTTGATTCACTGGTATTTCAGAGAGAATTATTGGACATTCCCCATTGTACAATGGGTACATAAGCAAGCGTTACTGGCAGATATACCATTGGTTGGACAATTTTGTGTTCAGCACTCTGTAAATACATGAGTCTCAATTTATAGTATGCAGGGGCGAAGTAGGATTTTGACTTATACATGTCTACCAAGATGTCTACTCCATTGTGTTCAGTGGCACTAGACTCCCACAACCGATATGTCCATTCTGGGAGTTAATAAGTCTATTTGGTCTTTGAAATAATCCTCCCAAGCTCTAAGAAGCAGAGACTATAGGACAGTAGTTCGGATCTGTTTTCAAGGTTGATAGGAAGATGTTGATGTTAACTGCCATCAAGTTGACTTTGACCTATGGCAACCCTATGAATGGCAACTTATGGCAACCTTCCATTTCAACTTATGGCAACTCTCCAAGTCATCCTACCAGCAACAGCCCTACTCAGGTCCTGCATACTCAGGGCTGTGGCTTCCTTGATGGAGTCTTGTGTGTGTTCAAGTCATTTCTGAGTTATGGAAACCTTAAGGTGAACCTATCATGGAGTTTTCTTGGCAAGAGTTGTTCAGAGTTGATTAGGTCTATCCATCTGCAAAACTTTTCTTCACACATCTCCACAGTGTGCAATACAAACTATTTTTGTACGGTAGTCTTCCAACTGTTTTCTGTGCAAAAGCCCTGGGAACATAGAGGAGGAGCCCTGGTGGTGCAATGGTTAAATTCCTGTTCTACAGCCACTCACCCACAAACCATTGTGAGTTCAATACCAGCAAGGGGTTCACACTCAACTCAGCCTGGCATCCTTCCAAGGTCGCTAAAAGAGTACCCAGCTTGTTGGGGCAATTAGCTTACACACTGTAAGCCGCTTAGGGAGCGCTTAAGTGCACTAAGTGGTATAGAAATATACTAGCTATTGCTATTCCTATTTCCTGTAGATGAAGCATATTTTCTGTGCCTAAAATGCCTAAAAGTTTCATATATTTTGTACAGATGCAGATGGTAAAGGTCCCTCTGAAGTGCACTTAATGGAAACAATGGAAGACTGCAGTCAACCATGAAACTCCCCCACCCCAAGTTCTTACTTCCAACCTCTCTTCAGTAGGCACTGAATCACCCCTTGCATCATTTCACTTCTTTCATTGCAATTCTGTAGGTGTCCCAAGGGCTGGGAGGACAAGAGGAAGAATGTATTAGGCATAGTTTGGGCAGGAAAACTGATGTCTTAAACATATGTAAATTCCCCTGTAGAAGCAAATGGGCATTTCTGTCCAATGAGTAACCTCCACATCCACATCTCAGTCCATGGAAGCAGAGTTACACATGGCATTGACATACAGTACTTATGCACTGAACATTAATGCACACTGCACATTGTGCCTGGATACATATTGTATACTGATGAACATGGGTGTGCATTGCACATTTTTGTGTAATTCATTAACAAGGTGCCATGGTTCCACTCTTGTGGAACTCCATGAGCTCAAAGTTACTATTTGTCTCCATGATGTAGGACCTCAGCCCTGGTTACTCTGGTCCTCAGCCAGATACAGTCCTTGATTTCAAAGGGCTCTGGTCCAGCCTTGGTGGGCTCCAGCAAGTTTTTAAAAAACAAATTAGCAATTGCACACAGGCTGTGTCAGGCCCTCACAAATCAGGGATGTAGCCAAGGGGGGGTTCTTGGGGTCCGGACCCCCCTTTCCATTAGAAAAATGAATGGTGCGTGCTGCTGTGCTGCCGCGCCCAAGCCCCAGTATAATGGTGGCACTTAGTCTGGACCCCCCCCCCCTTCCTAAAATCCTGGCTACGTCCCTGCACAAACCCATGACACTACACATTCCCACACCATTTACAAATGCCAAACACAAAACACTTCCATCCTCTATCAGTAGCAGTTTTTCCACTGTTGTTGTATGGCTTCAAGTCATTTCTGTCTTATGACAGCTCTAAGGCAAACCTATGATGAGGTTTTCTTCGCAAGAATTCAGATTCATCCTTTGCCACCCTTTGAAGCGGAGAGAGTGTCACGTGCCCAAAGTTACCCAGTGAGTTTCCATGGCCAATCGGGCATTCTAATTCTGATCTCCAGAGTTGTTATCCAACACTCAAAGCACTCCACCATGCTGGCTCCCACGCACCAATGCTACCTAGAATAAAATGTGCAGCAGTGGAAGATTGTTGGATGCCTTCTTAGACATTGCTGCTAGATCAAGCTTGTAGAGAGACTGTTGGGTCCAACATAGTTGGTCAATGTCCCCAAATGATTTGAGTGAAAATTCTAAAGGGAACCCCAGGATTCTTTCCTATTAGTTGGCAGGTATACAGATAGCTAAAAGGGTCCTGTAAAAAGAGGAGCATAAGGAACTATTGACATCCACCCAATTGGTCCATCTAGACTAGTATCATTGACTCTGACTGAAAGTGGCTCCCCAGATTTTCAAGCTTAATTCTTTTTCAGATCTACTTGGAGGCACCAAGTATTAGAGCTGGGAGGTTTCTGCATGGAAAGTGTATATTCCACCTCTGAACTGGGGGAAACTTTATGTATATGACAATTTTACATGTATAAGATTCAGGAAGGTCCACTTGGGGAAAAAATATGATGTTAAAGCAGCCACAAATAGTCACCGTTCCACTTTTAGGGTGATTTTTTTCTACATATCAGGTGATAGTGAAGATAGTTGGACTTGCATATAGCTGCTTCTCTCTCAATTCTGTTCATGTATTTCCACACTGTTATAGCTGATTTTTACACTTCAAGTGAGTAATCATCAACAGGTTATTCCATCTCTCTAAACCTATCCTTAGAGCTTTACATTCTTGAGGCAAAATGTTGATATAGCAGAAAGTTGAAAAGCAAATATTTTACCACATAAGGCTAAGAATTATTTACAATTGTTTTGGTTTTTGTTTTTTAAAAATGAGAGATTTAGGAGTTTGGCGCTTGTATACTTTACAAAAGCTTTCAATTACCAGCTTTTGCAAGACCTGTCTGTCTTTTGAGGCCAGCTGCTCCAGTCTTAATGAGAATTAGTGGGAGCTTCTCAGCTGTTTTTATGAAGACCTGCCTTAGAGACTGAATGATAACCTGAGTTTTAAAGCTTCAAATGTCCCTCTATGGAGAGAGAAAAAAATAAACTGTATATTTCTCAATTCGATGAATTCCATTATTCTGCCACAAAAGAAATCTCCCATTTCTTTTTTTGTAAAAATATCTCTGGGTTGAGTCTTTTGTCTCCATATCATTTTTTCCTGGGTGCACATGGTTATTTGTTTAGCAGCCAAGGAAAAAAACCTCCAATGAAAATACTTTAAGGATATTATACCACCAGAATCCCAACCCAAATGTTGCGAGAACAGAACAACTCCCATCTATCTTTATGCTAGTTTTCAATGAATATGCCTCCTTTGGACATAGAAAAGAACAACAACATGCACTCCTCGAAAAAGGAAACAAAATAATAAGGCTCAACGTGTTTGTAGGAGTGCATGGGGTTGTTTTGTTTATCTCACTGAAAAACAAATTAATAATTGCGTGGGATGGTAAGGAGATGTCTATTAAGTATTCATGACCTGTGCTCCAGCATAGTATTTAAGAATTTAATTATCTCACAATGTGACTAAAACCCACAATTTGTCTTCGCTTCCACTTTTCCTAATTATTTTTAATTTTTGACCTCCTTGTGGGCAAGATTGTCCATAATTTTACAAAATTCAGTGGCGACAACACTAACATGTACAAAACTGACCTTTGAAAAGAATTCAGGCATGTATTGGCTACATCTTTCTTGGGAGTTTAGCAGAGGCTGAATAGATGAACAGGAAACTCTGGAAATGTGAACAGTCTTGCACTGAGCCAAGCCGTTGCACCATCTTCTTTGTTTGAGGTAGGATATGGGCCACAACCAAGAGAAGGAGTGGTCAATGTCTGGCCCCAGGGCTGCATGTGGCCCTGAAAATCTGTTTTTGTGGCCCTTGGCCCCTCCAGACACCCCAGGGTGGCCTTTCTGTAGTCTTCCAAAAGAATGAATTGACTCAATTTCATAGAATCATAGAATTGTAGAGTTGGAGGAGACCACAAGGGCCATCCAGTCCAACCCCCCTGCCATGCAGGAACTCTCAATCAAAGCACCCCTGACAGATGGCCATCCAGCCTCTGCTTAAAGACATCCAAAGAAGGAGACTCCACTACACTCCGAGGAAGTGTGTTCCACTGTCGAACAGTCCTTACTATCAGGAAGTTCCTCCTAATGTTAAGGTGGAATCTCTTTTCCTGCAGCTTGCATCCATTGCTCCGGGTCCTGTTCTCTGGAGCAGCAGAAAACAAGCTTGCTCCCTCCTCAATATGACATCCCTTCAAATATTTAAACAGGGCTATCATATCACCTCTTAACCTTCTTTTCTCCAAGCTAAACATCCCCAGTTCCCTAAGTCGTTCCTCATAGGACATAGTTTCCAGACCCTTCACCATTTTAGTCGCTCCAGTTTCTCAACATCTTTTTTAAATTGTGGAGCCCAGAACTGGACACAATATTCCAGGTGGGGCCTGACCAAAGCAGAATATAATGACTCTATTACTTCTCTTGATCTAGACACTATACTTTTATTGATGCAGCCTAAAATTGCATTCGCCTTTTTAGCTGCCGCATCACACTGTTGACTCATGTTCAATTTGTGGTCTACTTGGACTCCCAGATCCCTTTCACACGTAGTTTCATTCAGCCAGGTGTCACCCATCCTATATCTGTGCATTTCATTTTTCTGCCCTAAAGTGCAGTACCTTACATTTCTCCATGTTGAATTTCATTTTGTTAGCTTTGGCCCAGCTTTCTAGTCTATTCAGGTCGTTTTAGATTGTGATCCATCCTCTGGGGTATTAGCTATTCCTCCTAATTTGGTGTCATCTGCAAACTTGATAAGTATGCTCCCAATTCTGTCATCCAGGTAATTGATAAACTTGTTGAATAACACTGGGCCCAGGACAGAACCCTGTGGGACCCCACTGGTCACTTCTCTTCAGGATGAAAAGGAGCCATTGCTGAGCACCCTTTGGCTTCGGCCAGCCAACCAATTACAAAGCCATGTAACATTTACTTTGTCTAGCCCACATTTTAGAAGCTTGTTTGCAAGAATGTCATGGGAAACCTTGTCAAAGGCCTTACTGAAATCAAGATATACTATATCCACAGCATTCCCTTCATCTACCAAGCAAGTAATTTTATCAAAGAAAGAGATCAGATTTGTCTGGCATGACTTCTTTCTCTGAAACCCATGTTAACTTTTTGTGATTATGGCAGATTCTCTGTTTAATGATCTTCTCCAGAATTTTTCCTGGTATAGATGTCAGACTAACTGAACAATAATTGTTGGGATCCTCTTTTTTCCCCTTTTTGAAGATGGGGACAACGTTTGCCCTCCTCCTGTCTGCAGGGACTTCTCCTGTTCTCCAGGAGTTCTCAAAGATTATTGCCAATGGCTCCGATATTACATTTGCCAGCTCTTTTAATACCCTTGGATGTAGTTCATCTGGTCCTGGAGACTTAAATTCATTTAGATTAACAAGGTATTCCTGTACTATCTCTTTACTTATTCTGTACTGAAATGCCCCTATCCTGTCCTCTGCTCCATTATCCTCAGGTTGAGCACCCTTTGCCTTTTCTGAGAAGACTGAGGCAAAGAAGGCGTTGAGTAATTCTGCCTTTTCTCTGTCTTCTGTTAGCATTTTGCCATCTTCTCCACGCAGTGACCCTACCGTTTCCTTCTTCTTCCTTTTGCTGTGGACATATCCAAAAAAAGCCCTTTTTATTGTTTTTAACCTCTCTAGCAAGCCTGAGTTCATTCTGCGCTTTAGCTTTTCTGACTTTACCCCTACATGTGCTTGCTATTTCTTTGAATTCTTTTTTTGTGATTTCCCCCTTTTTCCATTTGTTATACATGCTCCGTTTCAAACTTAGCTCAGTTGAAAGTTCCTTAGTCATCCATCCTGGTTTCTTGAGACACCTCCCGTTTTTCTTTCTCACTGGAATTGTTTGAAATTGTGCCTTCAGTATCTCCCTTTTGAGAAACTCCCATCCGTCCTGAACTCCCTTCCCTTTTAGCATTTCTGGCCACGGGATCACTCTCAATACTTCTCTATGTTTAGTAAAGTTTTCAGTAGTGGAAAGCCATCAAAAGAGGAAATTCCTCCTTTAAATGGAAAGCAGAGGATCCCTGTACAAATTAACATTTTAAAAAAATCTGTCGTCCCCCCCCTCAATCCATCCACTTCTGGTTTTGTTTTTTGTTTTTTCCTTTGGGGAGTATTTTGGTAGCCCACTGGCCTTCAAAGGGTCTCAAGTGCAGAAAACTGGCCCATCCCTCTAGCTAGAATCCTTTTGGTCATCTAGAGCTAGAGTAGACCCATCAAATCTATTGCTGAGTGGTGAGTCAACATAACAGGTATATCTAATTGATTCCATGGCTCTATTCATGGCTCTATTCAAGCCCCTCACTCCTGGAACCTTCTTCCCCCCCGAGCAAGAGCCATCACTTCTTTAACCAGCTTCAAAACGGAGTTGAAGACCATCCTGTTCAGAGAAGTTTTCCCAGGCATTGCATAATTGTCGCTTACTATTTGATGTTCTTTTGGTGCCTGTTTTATTGAATCATTTCCTATATTGCTATGTATTTTATATGTATTATCCTACTAGAAAAGCCCCTTCCCCACTTCCTTTGTGTCGTGTCTTTTTAGATTGTAAACCTGAGGGCAGGGAACCGTCCAATTAAAAAGATTGTATGTACAGCGCTTTATAAATAAAGGATAATAATAATAATAATAATAATAATAATAATAATAATAATAATAATAATAATCTGAATTGGGACAAACCATAGGATTTAGGCTTCATTCTCCAGGTTTTACTTTTCACTCCTTTGGTTTGGAATAAATATTAAGCACTAGAATAGACCATCTGTAAAAGCTGCTCTCTGGGCTGTTTGGGAGTGTGGTGCTTAGACACTGCATGCTCCCATGCCACCTTGAAGTCTCCCAGATGTGGGCATCTATAAGACGCTGCAGCGGTATGGCATTTACACACCACAGGCTACTGCATCATCTGGAAGCTGGCTTTGGGCTGCGGCGGGGTGGGAAAAGCCACCCTTTCCCTGGCCAAAAAAGGAGCTGATCTTTCCCTCTCCTTTTTCAGGAAAAGGTGGATTGGGGTCATAGTGTGTGTTCGCCACAGCCCAAATCTGTCTTTGGAAGGGGCAGCTTAAAGCCATCCCTTCTACCGGTCTGTTTCACCCCACAGTTGAACCTCTACATTTGCAAATTTAACTTTTGCAGATTTGATTATTCATGGATTTGATTACAATGGACCCTTGTTAAATGCTAGGGTTTGGTTCCAAGGTCCCCCATGGATAACAAAATCCGTGGATGCTCAAGTCCCATCAAATATAATGACATGGAAAAATGGTGTCCCTTTCCATAAAAAAAGGAAAATCAAGGTTTGATATTTGGAATTTATACCTTTTTTGAACATTTTCAAATCGTGGATGCTTGAATCCATGTTTAAGAAGGGTCGACTGTAATATGTTTTCTCCAGGAATCTCTAGATCTTCCAGCAGAACTCTGTGGTGAACTTCTGCCAAAAGTCACACTGGAAGACCTACAGATTCCTACAGAGAACACTTCACGAGGCATTTGTAGGTCCTCCAGTGCAATTATATGGTCAGCTTCTGGCAGATGTTGACCATAGGGTTGCCCTGGAGGATCTAGAGATTCCTAGGAAAGTCTTCTCTCAGGTTAAAAAAAATCAGGGTTTTCTTTAGCAGTTTCCCCACTTTCACAGAGACCTATGCCCCTAAACCCAGCAAATGTGGAGAGCCCACTGTAATTCTTAAGCCAGGCCCTGGGGGATGACCAGCGGTCTCAAGTGATCACTAGCCAAGCTTTTCAAATTGCCCACTTCTGCACTAAAAGGTTCTTGAAGAACTCATAAGGAAAGTGATTCATAGAAGTCTTCGATTTTAAAGTGTTCGAAATGGAGGATATAATTCAGTTATCAGTGTATGTGAACTGATTCTAATTACACAGTGGAAAGCACGCCTGAGACAGTGAGATGGACTAGAAAGGACTGACCTTCTGACATGGCAGGGAGGTGGGTGAAGTCAAAAGGAAAAGGCAGTCATGTTCATCAAAGGAACTGAAATGAAAGCACACAAAAAGTCAGCCCTCCTCCGCTCAGCTAATAATACAGCACACACGCCTGGCCTTTGTAAGCATCAAAGCACAGTGGCTATTATTTTTTTAAGGTTCACTTTCCACACAGACATAATGAGGAGAGTTTTAAACTTTTTTTATTTAGAAAAGAAGGAAAAGCAACAGAGGAAAGAAATGTACCACGCCTCACAACTCCAACTCAGTAGCCTGGTCAGACAAAATGGAGGAGGAAAAAAGGATGCAGATGAGGAGGGTGAACAACCAGTAAACCTCTTTTACATTTAAAATCCTATGAAAATACAGTGACTGGGCAACTGGCCACCCAGCCTACCAAACAAACAAACAAACAAGCAATGCCAAAGTTGAAGAAGGGGGAAGCTGAAACTCAGATCAAGATAAAGGTAAAGGTAAAATAAAACCAGAAGTGCACACGTTCCAACATTTCACAGATGAAAAGCAGGATTTATGTAGCTAAGGAACATCAGAGTGGGTCAAGATGACAAAAGTTATTAATGAGGAAGAACACATAAGCTAGGAGATGCTTCAGCAATATGCTTTTGCCTGAGCCTACTGGGAAGGATAAAATTCCTTCTCTTCCTGTCCTCTCCTTGCTACTGAATTAATTGAATGCAAACTACAGTACATCTGCACTTTGAACTCATTTTACATTTGTTTTCACATTGTCCACAGTTATTTCATACCAGAGACTTCTTCCCATGTCACAGAGTTTCTTGGAAATGCTCCCTCACCCAAATGTTTGTTAAGAAAAAACCCATGGGAAACACAAGCAAAAAAGAAGAGTCGTGTCTTACATTGTAAAGTCAAAAGCTCGCATTACTTTTCTGGCTCCAACCCCCCCCCCCTCAAACCACACCAATCATTAGCCTCCTTGCTGAGATTGTTCAGTGAATATCCCCCATAGAAAAATCCTAGGTTTGTTTAAAGTTTGCCTTTGGCTGTTTTAACACTTTGTGATTCACCCCTTGACACTTATACATTTCTGTGTAGAAATCCAGAGAAAATGATGCTCTTGATCCTCACCGGTTGTTGTTGATGAGACCCCTGCTGCCATTTACCCAGGTGCTCACTTGCCCTTCTTATCTTTTCATCTGTCAAAGTACACTACTCAAGTACTATTTATTTATTTATTTATTTTAGACAAAAGTTACACAAAAAAGAGAACACACTGAACATTTATTCTTTTAGCTGGAGATGTACTATCTGTATCATTGCTCTTTCCTTTTTTTAAAAAAAAAACCTTTTGCAGACTTCAACTCCTGAGCTTTGTTGAGAGCCAGCATAATGTAATGCTCTATCTGCCTAACACTGTGGAAATTGCTAAGGAAATGAGGCATTTCCAGGCACTGGGGAGACGTATGCTGGTGGATCTTTCTAGGAGCACTGAGAACTATTGTAAACATGAGAACGTGTTTTTATTCATTTAAAAAGATCTTGGAGACCTAGGATGCATCTACACAATCCTGTGAGGTCACATGCATGGAGATTTCCAAGAGATGGGCAAACCTTTAGGACTCCAGATCCTAGAATTTGCCAGCATGTATGGATTGGGCACAGCATAAATCAACAGTAGATGGGGCATTATAGATCATCAGCATTTTTACTACATACATTAGGAATTTCTAGGAACACTACAGTTTGTTAACATGATAATCATATGTTCTGAAGTTTAAAAATTTGGGTCTCTGGAGCTCTTCAGGGGCTTTGCTAGATTTCCTTTCTTTGACGTATCAGATATAACGGTTGTCCTTTTCCACCAGGGCCAAATTTCTGCCATTCTCCATGGGTGTTCCCATCATTGGAACTTTTTGCTTGGATCTCTCATAATGTCCAGCATACCCTCCAATGTTTCACATATGAAAACTGAGACATCTGTGGACAAGCAAAATCAAAGTGTAGTCAAAGTGGGAAAAGATATTAATTGGGAAGAACAGGCAAGCAATGAGAGGCTTCACAGTCTGCTTTTGCCTGAGTTTAGAGGGAAGAAAAAGATCCTGCCCCCTCCTTTCCTCCTTTTCTCCTGAGTTAATTGAGAGCAAACTACTTTTGGACTTTGAACTCAGTTTGCAGCAACTGAGGTATGTGAGCTTCATAAAGAGGGAACATGTCAGGAGGAGGAGACAGAAACTGCCCTTTTCAAATGGGGATGGTCAGAGAGGAGGGTTCAGCAAAGGTGGATCTCAGTTTATATTGGGCCTTATCACACGTGAAACTGGAACTCCAATCTGGGGCCCTTCTACAGCCCTTCCATTGGGAGGGGGAAACAGAGTCACTTCGAATCCAAGGAAATTCACGTGATGTATTATCACACATGAAGAACGAAATTGTGGAGATTCCTGAGTCAAAGTGGATAGAGAGCACTTTGAATTACCACACTGGTACATATCATACGGATACAACAATTCGAATTGGCATCCTTGCACATGCTCAGTGGGGGTCTGAACACATCGAGACCTTTTAAGCTTTTGGCGTGAAGAAGGAGGCCACTTCCTGGTTCCACTTTCATGTGAATCCAACCCTCATGTGAATTGTTCCTGTCATCTCCCCCCCAACCTCCGATGCCCCCTCTTTTGCTCCTTCTCTCCTTCCAGCCTCCTGTTTCATTCCCTTCATCCCTGCCATCTACATCTAAATTTACCCTCCATTTCATTCCCTCCTCCCCTGTCATCTAGATCTAAATCTACCCTCCATTTCTTTCCCTTCACCCCTGTCATCTACATCTAAATCTACCCTCCGTCCCATTCCTTTCATCTACATCTACATCTACCCTACCAATCACTAGAAGCAAATGGGGCAAAATTGCAGCGCAGCATAATGAGAAATGTGGGACCTTGGAGATTTGGGGGGGTGTACCAGGATGGAAGCAAAGTTGCATTCCACACCAGACCAATTTGGAATGAAATCGAAGTGAGCTTAGAAGCAATTTTTGTGAATTCATTTGTTACTCAATTCACCAAAATGAGGAGTCACTTTAGATTTACTGCAGATGTGCCTCGGAACAATCCCCCATAGAAAGCAATCATATGAGATAATACATCACATTTTAGCGTGAATCTGCATGGTTGGACCCACAGTCGCATTGGAACAGAGCTGCAAAACTTTCAGTGTTGATAAGGCTCATTGACATTGCTGAGATTTCTGAAGAGCAGAAATGCTTCTTTAGTCTGGGGGGGGGTTATCATGACATTTGGAATGCAAAAGCATCTTTACTCTGTCTTCTCAGGAACAGAAAATCCTTGTTTTGCAGAGTCTTTCTGTAACTGTTTTCAACAAAATGTATTCCTCTGACAATTCTTTGATGAAGGGAATGTTATGTTCCTGCTGAGCTTGGAAACGGAGCCCTGTGCTGGCTCTTTAGGTTATGAGTTGCTACATGCAGGCAATGGATGATCTCAGCCAATGTTTCTGATTAGAATTACAGAGTTGGAAGGGTCCCCACAGGCCATCGAATCCAATTCCCTGCTCAGTGCTGGGTCTACATTTAAAGCCTCCCTACCAGGTAGCTGCCCATCTTCTTTTTGAAGATGTCCATAGAAAGAGACATCATCATGTCTCTAGGTAATTGGTTCAATTGCTCTTATCAGTTTGTTTCTTCTAATGTTCATTCAAAATCTAACCTCCCATAACTTAAAACCATTAGACCTTGGTCTACCCACTGAGAACGCAGAGAACGAACTCCTACCCTCCTCTTCTGTGACAGCCCTTGAGATATTTGAAGAGTACAATCACAGAGCCAATCTAGCATAGTGTTTGAGTTTTGGACTATGTCTCTAGAGACTAGGCTTCAGTTCCCTGCTTGGCCATGAAACCAATTGGATGGTCTTGGTCGAGTCACACACTCTTAGCTGCTGGGTAAGGCAATGGCAAACCTCCTCTGAACAAATCTTGCCAAGAAAACCCCACAATAGGCTCACCATACGGTTGTCATGTCAGAAATGACTTGAAGACACACAACAACAACAATCATGTCACCCTTCAGTCTTTTCTTCACCTGACTAATATATGAGACAGAACAAATTTATGAGTGAACACAAGAATTTGACATAGCCTAAAAACGGACTGATTTTTCCATCTGTAAAGTGGAGATTGGAGGGAAGAATGACAGAACGTGTAAGACAAGTTGAAACATGATCTTCACAGGGAGAGAATCAAGACCAAAAAAAGGGGAGGGGGAACCTTGGGATGAAACACCACTCTGAGATACGTTGTTTTCTTATAAACAACAATCTGAAGTTCAGAGGAAAGTGAGCTAGAGGGAGGGAGGAAGGCATGATAGGGCGAAAGAGGATTTTCACTGGTAAGGAAGACCAGGTATCCTGTAAAAATGGAAAGCAAAGGAGGCAGAATGCATGTTATGGTCAAGTGATGGAACAGCCGAAATCATTGCAACTATAATTAAGGTCTAGATCAGGGGTCAGTAACACATGGCCTGTGATTTGCACTGATTTTGTGGCCCCTGAACACCATCTGAGTGGCTCAATGCTATGGGATTCTGGGATTTTTAGTTTGGCCGAACATCAGAGCTGCCTGGCAGAGAAGGCTAAATATCTCACAAAACTACATATCCCAGAATTCCATAGAATCGTGCAGTAGCAACCTGCACTATTTCTGCAGTGCAGATTCAGTTTATTACAATATAATTGTTGCATGAACATGCTGAAAAACCATATTTTTCCATGGAGCAGTTAAATTCTGGATTGAAAAATGACTCCAGCTGTACCACAAGAGTCACCAACATCTGCACTTAATTTTTTCCTGCCAGACCTTGGAAGATTTGACCAAAAAAGGAGTAGAGAAATACAACACTGATGATTTATTTCAGAGAAGAGTATAGTGGAGCTGGTTGTGAGACATAGCTTAACTGGAAGGACAGAAGACAGAAATGAATAAACTCAATAGCTGAGCTGTCAGATGGGGGGAAAGACCCAAGAGAGAAGAGGAGAAAACATTTCTTTCTTTATTGTTTGCTATGAAAGGAATTGAAATCATTGGATGGGAAAGCAGTTGGGAATTCAGTAGAGAAGAGTGGAGGCACATCCTGACTGATTGCGGTTTTGACTAGGGATGTAAATCTCTGTTTATTATTTCTACACAAAGAATGAAATAAGTCCCAAAGGTTTGCCCCTCCTGGGTGAGATTCTGAGAGGTTTTGTGCATTTTTCTCATGGGAGTAAGGGGGGGGGGGTCATTTTCTGTGGAAAATGTAGTTATGCAAAAAGCAAAAACACGTATTTGTAGAGAAAGGTGTACTTTACACAAAATACACTATTTTTCCTCCAACAAAAAAAAAAGTTGGCTGGCATTTTGTACAGCAGTTATGGACTGCCATGATTGCAAGTCCCCCCCCCCCCCAACCCACATTAACAGACAGCAGCCACATGGAGAGAAAGAAATCTGTTCAGCTGGCAATCTGGGCGGAAGAAGGATGACAGTTCTGGGCACCACTGTTCCAAAAAGAATGTGGACAAGCTGGAGCATGTCCAAAAGAGGGTGACCAAAATGGTGAAAGGTCTGGAAACTGTGTCCTATGAGAAGTGGCTTAGGGAGCTAGGAATGTTTAGCCTAGAGAAGAGATGGTTAAGAGGTGATATGATAGCCCTGTTTAAGTATTTGAGGTGGTGTCATATTGAGGATAGAGGAAGCTTGTTTTCTGCTGCTCCAGAGAATAGGACACGGAACAATGGATTCAAACTAGAGGAAAAGCAACTCCAGCTCAACATTAGGAAGAAGTTCCTGACAGCAAGAGCTGTTCAACATTGGAAGACTCTGCCTTGGAGTGTGGTGAAGTCTCCTTCTTTGGAGGTTTTGAAACAGAGAATGGATGCTCATCTGTCAGAGGTGCTGTCAGGGGATTGTGTATTCCTGCATGGCAAGGGGGTTGGACTGGATGGCCCTTATGGTCTCTTCCATCTCTATGATTCTATGATTTCCTCTTGGCTACAGAGGGCCTACTCTCTGTCCCACTATCCTATCAGGCTCCTTTGGTGGGAACAAGGGAGAGGGCCTTCTTGGTGGATGCTCCCAAGCGTTGGATTCCCTCCCTAGAGAGACCAGAATGGCCCCATCCCTGCTCTCCTTTTAGCAGCAGGTAAAAATGTTTTCGTGTCATCAGGCTTTTTCAGACTGATGAGGGCAGGGCTTTTAAATGCTGTGCAATTCAGATTTTATGGTCTGTATATAGTGTTTTAAAATACATTTTACTATTTTCATGTTTAATGTTATAAAGTTTATGAATTGTTTAATTGTATTTTAATGTTATATATTTTTTAAAATGTTTTTGTATGGGTTTTAATTGTTGTTGTTTTAAATTTGTTGTTAGCCACCTTGAGTCCCTATATCTGGAGAAAAGTGGGATCTATATAAATAAAATAAAATAAAATAAATCATGGGGGCAACATGAGTTAAAGGGTGACTTGAAGACACACCCACACAGAGAGAGAGAATGGATGCAGATTGATGTGGGAGAAGAAATATGCACTTGCTTGAATCTGATAGTAGACCACTTTGCTTCTTGTATTTAAAGAGGGATAAGTAAAGTGAGAAAATTCAGTGATGAACCAACTTTTTCAACATAAATGTCCCCATCTTCAGTGCTGATAGTTTGTATTATCTTTCTTAAGCATCATTAAGTGGTTGCACAGAAGAGGAATAATTGCTATTGTGGGGGATTTGTAACTTGTCATAGGGGCAAGGATGCCAGTGTTCGAAAAATATGCGTTCAGAAGTTCAGTCCTTTGGGGTGAAAAAATATGCTTGCAGGATGCGAATACCAGTAGAACTCATGCAGAGACACATGCAGAGAGCTTTGCAAAATGGTGATAAGAAGTTGATTTTTTGCTATTAAAAGAAAAGCATTAGGATACAATTTGGCACCCTGTCTTGTTGTGTTGATGCTGATCTAGATGGCAGCTTCTACCCATTACAAATAAACCAAGTCAGATGGAATTCTCAGCTGCTTTCCCTCATCATCATCATCCCATGAGACTAGAAAATGGGAAAATATGGAGGGGGAAAATAGAAAAAACATGATTGGGGGAGGAATCTCTCAGTTTCATTCTGCCACTTCTGAAGAGCTTTCTGTTTTGAAAATGAAGACATTTCTGATTTTCAGTTATATCTTTAAAAACACATGGAAATGAAACCTTCCCTACTCCTAGCCTTTGGTGATAGCCAGGGAGTAATGGGGGCTGAAAAGATGAGCTTCTAGCAGCATGCATTTTCCCCCACCCTTTCCTAGATGCTGCTGATATTGAAGTGGTGCTTCTTCAGGTGTAAGATATATTTATCTAGGGACTTTATCACATGGGGAAAATCGGGGGGGGGGGGGTTAAACAGCAAAAATCATGTGAAAATCATGCAATCATGATTAACATTTCCACACACATCGTGATTAAAGAGCCATCATCCCAGGAATAATCAGGCAAAAAATAGCAACAAATCATTCATGGGATTTCCCCATGTTGCTGTTTATTGCCTGTTTATTCTTGGGATAATGGCACTTTAATCGTGATGTTATTTGAAAATGTTAATTGCAATTGCATGATTTTCACGGGATAATTGCTCTTTAAACCCCCAGTTTTACCTGTGTGATAAAGTCCATAGAGATGTTTGTGATTGTCTTACCATATAGTAGCAGTGCTTTAAAAGATATCGTAGCAGTTGTAGCGTGTGACAGGGTAGATGTTGTATGGTATGTAGCATTCATGCACCCATGTTTGTTTCAGCACATGCTGGAGAAAAGGTGCAATTCATTTAATCCATGAAAGGTGGATCAACTGTGCTCATTGATAAAATATTTAATTAGCAGGGGGAGACACAATGAAGCTACTAACCCAACAATATAACATAAGCACCAATTATGCTCTTTTCATCATCCTGTCTATCTCAGTTCTCAGCAAACTGGCCACTGATTCATACTGACATTATCCTACTACCCTGCTTGCTGATTCTCTCTGTTCCTCTGTCTATCACTGTCATGGCTTCTTCCTCCTCCACCTGGAGAAAAATTAGCAAGCAACAAATTTAGCAAATTACCCAACAGTTAAGTACCAGGGAAGCTTCCTTCCTTGAGTATCCAACCACATGAGTATAAAGGAGTTATAAGCAAGTGTCAATTATGTGTTGCTGCTTTTTACACTGAATTACAGGAGCATCTGAGAGCAGGAGTGAGACAACATCAATCTAATATAAATCAAGTTAATTTGCTTGGATAAAGCACAATGTCAAGGCATTAATATCCTTCTGCAGACTATTAAATTCATGTGAACCATCATCTGAGTGTGATCCAGCTCCAAGGGATAAAAGCAAGCAGAGAACACAGAGATTCTTGGGCTAGCATTCACTATGTTTTATCTTGTTTTTGTTTTTTAAGAAAAGGGAGGAGGCAAAGAGGAAGGGGATTGTCAAAGATTGCTTGGCAAGCTAGAGAAAATGGAGAGAAAAGAGTGGGCAAAGGGCAGTTTAATAAACCAAAATTTAGAAATATGAGCTGGTATCCTGCTCAGTGCACACACCAATATAATTCTGGCACATGTGGCATAGTGGTGTTGGATGACAATTCAAGGCCAGGGTTCAGTTCCCTGCTCGGCCATGAAAACCACCAGTCACCTTGGGTGAGCCTCTCAGCCTCCTCTGGACAAATCTTCCCAAGAAAACCCCGCCTGTGATAGGTTTGCATTAGAATGTGTGTGTACACACACACGCGTGCGCACATATATATATTTAAAAAATTATATTATATATTTAAAAAAACCACAACCCGGAACCACAACCTGGAAACATCACCCAAGGAGACTTTCTGCTGTGCTTTCTGCAACCAGACTTGTTTATCTCGGATTGGCCTTTTTAGTCATCAACGCACCTGTAGAAAGCGTGGGATGAGTCCTTCCTGAATCTTCGTTCATGAAGTAAAGCCATACACACACACACACACACACACACACACACCTCTTCAGCCAAAAGGCTATCAGAGTGGCTTACAAATTGTTGCCCTAAGTCAGAAACGACTTGAAGGCACACCACAACAAAAACAACTTGTGTCTCTTTGTCATTGCAGAGGGAGGGATTCAACTTTCTCAGAGGGGTTTGCCTTCTGCATGCTGTCTCCCCAACCACCATTTATTTGCTGAAGGAAAGTGGAAGACAGTGCAGAAGCATCTAGTTCTGTGCCAATAGCTGGATACACAGCAAGGAGGCATCCTTTTGAGACCTCTTCTTCTCTGCTGTTCTCTACAGTCCACTGATCAGTAATTGGATGACATTTTATGCTCCCATTTTCCAGTTTAGGATCTTGAGATTTTTACTTGTTCTTGTGTGCCTTCAAGTAATTTCTAATTTACAGCCCCCCTAAGGTGAATTTATCACATGGTTTTGCAGGAAAGATTTGTTCAGAGGGGTTTGCCTTTGCCTTCTAAACCAACCAAACCAATTAAACATGCATGTTTAAGAAGATGAGTGCTGTAGATTACCAATGTTAGGATGGTATCTGCAAGTACAAGCAGTTTGGTTGCAGAGTCTTTGGAACTGGCCAGATATATTTGTTTTGCAGGAAACTCAAAGGCCATTTAGTCCAAAACCTGCCATTCCATCCTGTTCTGCTAAGAAATTTAATAAGTTTAAGGACAGTTCTCTTTTTAAAAAATAAAATAAGAATTTAAAACACAAAAATACACCATCTTCAGTAGATGTCATCTGCACCAAAAGAGGTAGCTGGGAGCCTTAATTTCAGTCATTTATTTAAAAGGGGAGAAAAACTCAGTTATAGCCAATTTGAATCCTGGACCAAATATAGCCTTTTAAAAGCAACATATTCTTATTTTTCCATGCATTTTCTTCTCTGTTTAGTTTTGTCCTGAAGGACTGAGCATCATTTTTTTAATTTAAATTAAAATGCTCACTACTGATTAAGAAGTAACACTGTAATGCCTGCTTTGTTGTTAAGTCTCAAATTCCAGAGGTCTAAAACAAGACAGCATCGTTAGCCAAAGATTTGGCTGTGTATTGTAACACAGTAATTTCTTTCCAAATCTTAGTACTCTTTGCAGGGGGTTGAAAAACCATTTCATTTTCATGACTTGGCATGCCTTTTCCTCCTCTTATTCTGTTCTCTTCTGTACCTTTTCTTTTTTTGCAACCCAGTTTCTACTTCCTTAGCCATTTTGGTCATAATGAAATCTGAACTTTACAAAAATATTAATGCAGCAGCTCTACATAATCTTATATGCTTCCTTTCCAAATCATATCTCTCTTTATGTAAAATTTTGACAGTTGCTCTGTAAATGAGGCATGCTATGTTTTGCTTCCCCTGCATATGTTCTTGATGAATTATAGTGGCAGTTTTTTTAAAAAAAATGCACAAAAATATCATTTGTTCTAGCAGAACGGCTCAGAAAACCAAAACTCTGCATCCTCAAAAATAACCCAATTGCCTCAGCTGATAATATGTCACCAAGTCTAGCATTATTATTACAATGGTGCCCCAAGGCTCTAGTCAGCATTAACTTGGACATTTATGAGTTTATTTATTCAGATGCCTTGTCCACCCCCACTCAGAGGTTCAAGATTTAAAATTACAAATACACTTTACGAGGCACTCTTTATCCACAAAGATATTTTAACTCTGTCTTCCAGCCTGAGTCATTCTACCACCATCTACAATGCAATGTTGAGGTGGTAAATTATAGACATTCATCATGATGATACTCACCACCAAGCAGCTCCTGGAAAAGAGTAAAAAGATGCAGACAGCCATGTTGTTTCATCTCAAGAAATCCATCCTAGAAATTGTTGAAACAATTTCAGTGGCTACTGTTTGTGGCAAATACAATTCAAAGTTCTTTCTCTAACCTGTAAAGTCCCTACAGTTTAGGCCCTGTTAACATAGCCTACACATCTCCCACTGGATATAGGGTTTTGTAATCACTATCTAACATTGGGCATGTTTTCAGGTGACGATAACCTGTGGAAAACTGGAAGGTTGCATGTGTAGCAGTCACACTGACCTGAGGATATGCATGAGATCTATATACAAGGAAATGGGTTTGCTGAGCACCTTGTACTTCCCGGGCTTTTTGCATTTTCTCTCACAATGGAAACAAAGGGAGTCCCAGCATAAACAAATCAGAGACCATATTCTTCATCTAACCCCATGACAAGTTCCGATTCATCCTCCCTGCCTAACCAGGAATTGTCTCAAGTCTAATCAATATTTTTGTCACTCCAGAGTTAAATCCATCAACCCATTCCAGACCCTTTTGTCAAATCCTTGGGAAAGTCATCAAGCCCTTTGTCATTACACCTTCAACACACTGAAATGAGGTATAAATATCCCCCAGTCCTAGTCATGTTGTTCCACTCTCTGTGTGTAACCCTCAGACAATGTGTGTGCCACGCTTCATTTTCTGAGGACCTCTCTTTAGGACTGGCAATTATTGCCCTCTTTAATACCTGATTCCTCCCTATCTGACCTTCCACATCTTTTTTTCTAGTAGCCTTGTGTAGTTCTTAAAATTGCATTATTATTTTTTTGTATGTTTGCATGCACCCTTGTAGCTTTCTAAATAAAACCCTTCTATTAACTGAAACTGGAGTGCTCTCAGAAGTTAGCACAGGTATACATAGGTGAAAAGATCCCCAAAGTTACCCTACTCTTGCAGCCTCCTTTTGATCTATAATTTCTTCAAACTTTTAAGGAGCTATTGGCACTGCTGTTCCCACCCAACTTTTACAGTAACAACCCAGGCTGCTGCCACATTGCAGAACTGATGCAGTTTGACACCACATTAACTGCCATGGCTCAGGGTGCATCTACACTCAAGATGTTTCACACCTCTTTAACTGCTATGGCTCCATCCTACAGAATCTTGGGATTTGTAGTTTTGTGAATCACCAGCACTCTTTGGCAGAGAAGGCTAAAGACTTTGTAGAACTAAAAACTCCAGGATGCTATAGTATTGAGCCATGGCAATTAATATGGTGTCAAAATGTATTAATTATGCAGTGCATAGGCAATCCTAATGATGGCAAGAACTGAACCTGCAACCCTCTCTGTACAAACGATGTGCTCTACCACGAAGCTACAGCTCATCTCCTTCAAACCTATGAAGGTGGCAGTAATGAAAGTAGGGCTAGTTATGGGAATCTCAGGGCAAACGTAGGCTCATATGGGAAAATATATCAGATAGCCTAGATTTAGGCCATGTAGTTCTTTGAACTGAATTGTGTCTAGAAACACACTGACAGCCAATGGAACTATTGGAGCAGGGACGTAGCCAGGATTTTAGGAAGGGGTGGGGGGTCCGGACTAAGTGCCACCATTATAATGGGGCTTGGGTGTGGTGGCGCAGCAGCACACACCATTCATTTTTCTAATGGAAGGGGGGGGGTCCGGACCCCAAGATCCCCCCCCCTTGGCTATGTCCCTGATTGGAGCAAGGGGACTGAATGCTCCTTCTCTATTTTCTCTTTTTTTAAAATGCTTACATTCTTTATCTCTCTTCTCCTTCTGCTTCACTTGTGTGACTCTGCTGATATATGGAAACCTCTTCTGGTGCCAGATGGGCTGGTTAAACATGCTGGGAAGAAGTAGATGATTGCAGTGCCATGCTGCTTTAATGAACTGCCACTGCCTTTTTGCCGTGTGCAATTCATTATGTTGTCGTAACAAACAATTCTTAGTCCCAACCGGTGGCAGCTGGAGGTTCTGGTGTGATCAAACCAGCTCTAGGATTACTCTGAATTTTAAAGAGGTTCTTAACCTGTTTGGAGGATAATGATAGCATTCAGCAGTTTCACCTCCCCATTAACATTGAAGCTATCAGCTGCCACTAGTGCCAATTAGAGTAAGTTGCCATTTCCCATGGGACCAGTGGGATTTATGTAAGTATTGATTAATAAATTTTTCATTGATTCAGTAGCTGCATTCTGATTGGAACCAATGGCAGGACTTACGCCAAGTTTTTAGATTTGTCTCCTATCTTGCCAGCTCTGGTTGTTTGTTTGGCTTGGGTCAGCATTATAATACTTTGAGCCACTCTGCAGATTCTAACCCACAGCTGGGAACCTTTTCCAAAACTGAGGGCTGAATTCCAATTTGAGAAGGGACTTGTTTGTCATGGCTGCTGCACATCTGTCATTCAGCTAATGTAGCAAGGCTTCTGTCAAGTCTTATAGCCTCTCAGCTAGTATAAACAGTATAGGATTAGACTGCGCAGAATGGAATCAAATACAAGTGGAAAGATATGAAATTTTGGAGCCAATGACAAGATTTAATATTTACAGAATTTCCGATGTCATGCATATTTCATTAAGGAACTCAAATGGGAGCCTGAGGTTGTGGAAGCAGCTACTCTCTATATCAGTCTCTTTGGAGGTCAGCACCAGCCAAGGACTGGACAGCTGCCAATGCAACATTCACTTTTTAAAAAAGGGATCCAGAAGGAATATGTGAATTTTCAAAACTGTCCATCTGCCCTTTGTGCCAGATAAACTGAAACAGAACTGCTGGAAGCTGGTTCAGCCATGAAAGATAAGGCTTTGCCAGAAACAGACCAGCATGCCTTCTCCAAAGAGAGTCACCGACTCAACAAATTTCCAGAGTTCTTTGAGTATGTCAGCAAGCAAATGAACTGGGCTGACAGCCAAGTTCTCTTCATCCAGACAGCTAGGGACTAACTATCATCTGGTTCCTCTGTTCTTGGAACTGCCTCCTTCTGTGGTCACTCTGTTTGATCTTTTTTTTAAAAGAGCTGGTACCCAAATGGCCTTATTTTCCTTTCACATCAGTATTCCAAACTCTCCCTGCCATCTTTTTTACTATGCATCAAATAGGCAAATCATTTTTGTAAACTGTATCTAACTTGAATGTTTTATTTAGCAGTAAAGCAATCCAATAATTCACAATCACAAAGTTTTGTAGAGTAACCAAGAGTTATGCATTCATGATGAGTTCATAATTTTGATCTTTGCATATTCAACAGAGTAGGGAATATGGAGGCATCATGAAAATTTCCCTATTCAGACTTACCAGGCAGCAGGCATTGCAAGTGATTGGTGTCTCTTCTCCTGTTGATGAGACACAGCTGACTGATATTTCCAACCTCACCATCACAAGGTGATCTGTGGTATGAGGGGGGGTTGCGATAGGGATCATGTTGCTAACTACAGCACTGAAGATCACATGTAGGAGAGGATGGAAATGGCCTCATCCTGATCAACAGGGGAACAGATCCCTGTTGCTCACAGTAGCAATTGCATAATAAGTCCAGAGTGAGGGGATGTCAGGATTGGTTCAATCCTGCCATGATTTTGCTTTGACTGTTATGATTAAGTTTGATATTTTATGAGGGTTATGTTATATGCTAGATTATTTAGAGCTGGGTTTGTAGATATGTTGTATGATATATATTAACTGACAATGGGTGCTGAGCTTTATATAGGTAGATAGTGGGGTCAGTTATATAATGAGATATTAATATGTTTTTGGATTTGTTTATTTTATTGTTACCGTATGTTTAGTTGTATAGGTGCATATTGCATTTTGGGTGTTTTAATAGTGCCTGGTTAATAACAAAGATTTGTGCTATATATACCAAAGGGGGGAAGACCATTAATGCCTACTCAGAGCCTAAAGAAACTAGAGACAGGTTAAGATTTTATAAATTAGATTAATGATAAAGTTAAGAGGATATTTTATTTTAGCGTATTATATAGGCTAATCATGGTTATATGGGTTTAATGAATAGCTATTAAAATGTGTGATATGTTTAAAAATACAGTGGACCCTTGTTATACACTGGGGTTTGGTTCCAAGATCCCCCGTGTATAACAAAATCCGTGTATGCTCAAGTCCCATTAAATATAATGACATAGCAAAATGGGGTCCCTTATAAAAAATGGAAAATCAAGGTTTGATATTTGAAATTTATACTTTTTTTGAACACTTTCAAACCATGTATGCTTGAATCCGTGTATAAAAAAATCCGTGTATAAGAAGGGCTGGCTGTATGTTAACTAAGATGAAACAGCTTCATAGAGAGAGCTTGTGTTGATTGTGCCTGCTAAATGGCTGGTAAAGGAATGTGTACAATTGGTTTTTTTTTCTTTTGCCCCTGCTTGGGACATTTGAAGGTCTGTTATCACCAGTGATTAGAGTCAGCACAACCAGGCTCAAATTCTCTCAGAAAGAAAAGAGAAAACATCTGAAGAAGCAATTGTTTCGAGAACTATGGGGCTTGACAGACGGGCAGCTCCGCCCCACCTGTCTTTGCTCTGAGTTGGTGCTGCAGCAGCTGCATGCTGCAGTACTAATGCACTGCCAGAAAGAAGATGCCCAGAGCGGCTTTTTTGCAGTGCCACTATGACACCACTTCCTGCCAGTGATGTCTGGAAGCTGCACGGCACTCGCATCATCATGGCGCCCCCTGTATGGACGAGAGGCTCCCATGATGGCACCGCCATTGCAAACTAGTGTTCAGGAGTGTGCGGTTGCTGAGTTCTCCCAAACCCTAATTCTGGCCCAAAGACGGCACTTTCTGCCCATCTGTACCAGGGCTATGTGTATTTATCCCACTAGTTTTGTAGTGTGGAGTTGAGGCTTTTCAGCTGCTTTTATCTGATGTATGTGTGATGTGTTTTCAGTTCTGTCTGAAGATGCCTTACTGGATGGACTTTCCTGACTTCTCAATAAAGCTTTATGCTAATACTCAGGGGCCTAATTGATTGAGTCTGGGGAGGATTGTCCCTAGTTATGACATGGGGTCATGCTAGGAGCCACACAATTTAGCTATATAACCAAGGTAGCTTCATAGCTTAGTAGGCCACAGATTAGTGGTGAACATAAGTAAAGCCATGTTGGATCAACATGTAGGATCAGACCAAAGGCCTGTATACATCAACATTCCATTCACTGATTGTGGGAGGTCTGTGAGCAGGGCACATATAAACACCTTCTCACCTCCAAAGCATTGCCCAGAGACACTATGGTGCATGTGATCCCTGGAATAGCGGTATAGAAATAAATTAAATTATTATTATTATTATTATTATTATTATTATTATTATTATTATTATTATGTATTTGAAGTTATGGTGCTTACCAATAAAGATACAGCTGTGATGTGTTTTGTCTTTTTAAAAAAATAGACATGTTTTGATCTGCATCAAGCCATCTGAACAACATGCCATCATAGTGAAATAGTATGAGGAGGAAGAGTCAGTGTGGTGAAGTGGTTCGAGTGTTGGACTAGGACTCCAGGAGACCAGGGTTCAAATCTTCACTCACCAGTGAATTCCACTGGGTGACTTTGAACAAGTCACACTGTCTCAGCCACAGAACAAGGCAGTGGCAAATGTCCTTTATACAAATATTGCTAGGAAAATCCCATGATAGGTTTGTTTTAGGGTTACTATAAATCAGGAGATTACTTGAAGGTGCACAGTAACAACAAAATCATAGGACGTAGGAGCAGCAGCAGCAGCAACTTGCGTCTTCAGTTGGCCTGTTGGCTTATGGAGCCCACATATATTTCATAGGGTTTGCTTAGACAAGGAACACTCAGAGGTTCTTTGCCAGTGCCTCCCTTGTCACCAGGAGGAATTCTCCTGGATACTTTCACAGCATGAAAAACATTACTGCACATACTGAACAAAGGTATTATTCTGCCCATTGAATAGTTAATGCTGATGCTATGCCTCATTAGACTGTTCATGGTGCAATACAATTCCTGTATATGAGAAAATGAGATCATCCACTTTTCTGTGAAAACCTAATGGCTTCTTTTTCTTCTACTTTTCATTATAACTGTAAGAGCCAGTGTAGGGAGAGGCTGGGCTGTAGTCATTCTTTTCTCCATTCTTGGAGCTTCCTGCAGGTCTGTGGATTGCTATATATGCCACTGCTCAAAGGAGCTTCTTTTGTCTAACCTTTTATTTTTATTTTTTTTGCACTTTATATAAGCCCAATGGCAGTGCAGTGTTTGTGAGATCATAAGCCTGAGGGCAGGGAACCGTCCAATTAAAAAGATTGTATGTACAGCACTGTGTAAATTTACAGCGCTTGATACATAAAGGTTAATAATAATAATACATGATCATAGAGCCAGTGTGGGGTAGTGGCTTGTGTTTTGGTGTACAAGCACCAAATTCCAAGATCTCTATTTTTTTTAAAAAAGTTGTAAATCATACATAACTTTTATGTGAAACATTTAATTTTCAGCTTTCTGCTGTATCAGCATCTTACCTCAAGAATTTAAAGCTATAAGGTTAAGTTTAGAGAAATGAAATGACCCATGAATGATTAGTCTCTTGAAGTCTAAAATGAGTTGCAACACAGTAGAGGTGCATGAACAGGCTTGGGAGAGAAGCAGCTGTATGTCCATTATGCAATACAGAAGAATAATCACCCCCAAAAGTGGAGAGACGGGAGTGGGGAATCTTACCTTTTTCAGGGAGATCCTAGGAGTTGTGCCCCCCCCCATAGGAACTTTCTACTAGCAATGCCAGGTGGCCTGGCCAGGGCCATTAGCTGGCTGCCCATGTTCACTAATAGTTTATTCTTGTGCCAGAGGTGGAAATGTGACAATGCTGTGATCCAAAAGAGTTGCTTTCTGAGCTTTATTACAGCAGCTGTTATTGTCATGCCCTACTGATCCAGCCAGATACGTGCCAATTACTATGGTAACATTTCACACACAACACATATACTCTACAACTGTTGTGCAGTTGGATTGGTATGCCTGGCTCACTTATTACACAGAGCCACAAGCATCTATTACCATGGTATGGTTTGTATGAATATTGACCTCCCCTCTAGATGGCTTACATATATAAAGAGCATCCCATAAAATTAATAAATAAATAATAATAAAAGCTTTATTTTACCCCACTTCTCTGTCAAAGACAACTAACAGTATGGCTGTTTCACTGGCCCAACCGTTCACTATACCCAGATTCACCAAACCTACAGTGAGAGCCTTTTGATAAATACAATACAACAATAACACTTTATTATAGTTCAGAGTCCCATTAAGTTCAGATTCACAACATATGGGAAAAATTAGCAACATAACGGACATTCAGGTAGAGCTTATTTGAGACATTTCCCCCTAATACAGAAGTTGGAGGCATGTGGCACTAACATCCTCATATCATTCCTTCTCCTATATGACTTTTAACACCTTTACCTGATGAAGAAGCCGCTGGAGTTTTGAAAGCTTGCAACATGCATTTTGTGTATTTTGGTTATCACCATAAAGATATCACTATTTTGAGTATTTTGGAAGTTATCACACTTTGCTGTATGGCCAGCATGGCTACCCCTGGATATGTTTTACAGAATTTTCTAATCCTGATTGCCTCAAACAAAAACTTGGCAACAACCAAAGTCACACTGGGCTTCTTATTCTCTACTATGAATTTGACATAAAATTGAGTTGATTGTCCTGGATTAAGGCACAAGGAATATGAGATAGCTTTCTCTAAATGAAATGAAAAACAGCATCACAGTTCAAGAGGGGGGAGGGATTATAACAGGGCCAGTTGACAAGAATTTTTTTTAAATGACAAAAAAAGTAAAATAGACCCAATAGAAATAGAAAAGTAATAGAAAATGCTTTTTTTTTAAAAAAAAAATGGAAATAGAAAAAAGTAAAATTTAAAACCTTGGATTTCGTACTATGACAAACAAGGCATAAAATCCTTTCAGCACTCTAGGCAGTAAAAGAATAAGAAGGAAAAAATTGACCCTGCCAATCACTTCTAAAAAAGACCGGAGAATAAATGCCAGTCTTTGGCGTCAGAGACATCTTAAAATCAAATTACTCTGTCATTGCTTTCTTTGGCGTTTTAAATGTCAACATGATTGTATCAAGTCAAACAGTAAAGTACAAAAGTAATTTTTTACCAAAGGTATATATATATCTTCTTCATGTCTTTTTGTTGGTTTGTTGATTATTATTTTTGTAAGTCCAAAACTATCTTTACAACCCTTCTTTACTGGCTCAAACAGATAGTTCACTCTTCCACACCATTTTCTCTTTAAGTATAACAGTAGCAATGGGGATTGTTTTGCACAAAAATATAATAATAATAATAATAATAATAATAATAATAATAATAATAATATTTATATTTATATACCGCTATTCCAAATTCCAAATTCGATCACAGCGGTGTATCCATGTTGGTGGATGACATAGTGACACCTTTGCTTTCTGATGGTACTATGTACACAGATTTTGTTTCATGGACAAAAAAATTAAAAATATTGTGTATAAAATTACCTTCAAGCTATGTGTATACACTACATATGAAATATAAATTAATTTCATGTTTAAACCTGGGTCTTATCTCCAAGATATCTCATTGTTTACAGGGAGACCAGAATGGCCTCTCCCTTGATGGCCTTCCACTGACAGATGAATACCTTCCTCTTCAGATAGGCATTCAAAACAGAAAGCTTTTAAAGAATGGTCTGGGATGCTGAATTGTTTTAATGTATTTTAAACATTTTTATCTTTTTAAGTATTTGATATTTTAACATGTAATTTGTTTTAATTGTTGTAGCAATTTAATTCTGTTTCAATGTACAATTTTTGTATGTTTTTAATTGTATTATTTCTTAATGGTGTAAGCTGCCCTGAATCCAAGTCTTGGTAGAAGAGTAGGATATAATAAATAATAATAATAATAATAATAATACATGAAAATATTTCAAAATCTGAAAAACTCCAAATCTAAAACACTCCTGGTCCCAAACATTGTGGATAAGGGAGACTCAACCTGTACTACATCTGAGGAAGTAGGCTCAAGTCAATGAAAGCTCATGCTACCAACTTCTCTCTTTCAGGCTGCATCAGTGCTGCAGAAATAATACAGTATGACACTGCATTAACTGCCATGGCTCAATGCTATAGCTACAAACTACCATTCCCAGAATTTCATAGCACTGAACCATGGCAGTTAAAGTGGTGTCAAACTGAATTATTTCTGCCATGTGGATGCAGCCTCATTTAGTCTCAAAGGTAGTACTGTACAAAATGCCTTTACATACTGATTTTCCAGACTAACAGGGCTATGCCTTTGCATTCTAGCAAAGAAAATGTAACTATATAACACAGTTTGCCCTCAGATTCAGATCTCTTCCCCCCCACACACACACGATTGTCTTCTTCCAAATCTTTGACAATCTCAACCTCCTTTCCATCACATCATTCCAACTGCACCTCCAGCTCACAGCCTCTCCATCACCACCCAAATTCATATTCAATTCACCCAAACTTCTCCAACAGTCACTCAAGCACACCTTGACCATGCGTACCATCAGTGTGAAACTATAGTACAATACAATATAGGAACACAAACTATTTTTACAATTTATGTAACATCACATTGAGCGATTCTGGGAGTTGTAGTCTCATATTAATGTATCTAAGCTGTGTCCTACCCAGACTAATGCCTCCACAGGCAACCCAGCCCTTGAAAAAACAAAACAAAGTTCTTATCCCTTCTAGGTGTATTGCTGCAGATGAGCTTTCAACCACTCAGAGTCTCCCACTTTTAATGGATCTGGTGTTTTTGACAACATGTTGTCAATTATATTTCATATTTTATAGTTACGGTTCCAACATTAGAAAATATAGCTCAAATGGATTTTTTTACTCTTGTGATTATAGACATTTCCCTGCAATTATATGCTATAATTATTAATTTGCTGCCTCTTTTTCATTTCGGTCTTCCTCCTTAGCTCTTTTGAAAGAAAGTATTATGATAGTCCTAATTCATATCATGTTATGAACGAAATGTTTTCCTTCATGAGAAACAGCAGCCCCCCCCCCAAAAAAAAGATATCAAATGTCTGCTAATGTAGATTGTTTGGGAAAAGTCTCCTGTGAAAACTGCATCATGTTTTGTTAAAGATGAATAGGAAAAAGCATAATTAGAGGAAGTGGGCAGCTCAGCATCAGTGGGGCAAAGAATTTGCTCTAGGTTTTAGTGTGAACTTGAAAAGAGCTATCCAAGATGCAAAACCTTATTCCCTAAATTAGATTCATCACTTTGGGCATCTTTGACATTTTGCCTGAAAGTGGAATGGATGCAAATCTTCACTTACTCCAGAACCATCTACTTGCTGGATCACAGATGTAAATGGGAAATGAAATGCTAGAAAATATCTTGATGGGAGATCAGCTTTGCAAATTGAAAAATACAACCTCCAGGTCCCAAGGCAACCTGAGAAAAGGGGCTAAGAATTGAATCAAACTGACCTGGCAGATGTGGTTCAAGGGAGTTCTTAAACAGAAAATGTGAAGTCCTTTACTAAACTACAAACCCCAGATTCATTATGGTGGATCTTTGACAACTGAAGTTGCATCAAACATGTGATGTACAAAGTGAAGGTACAGGTGGAGCTTGGAAAGTTACTGTATAAAAGAATGGTATTATGTTATAAGATGTGATGTACAAAGAGAAGGCAGAGGTGGAGCTTGGAAAGCTAGAAGAATGATACATTGGTGAAAGAGGACAGAGAGACTATTTAGGGTAGTACTTCTCAAATAGTGGGGCGGGCCCCCAGGGGGGACGCGAGGCTCCGTAAAGGGGGGTGCGAGGCTCAGGATACAGTGTTATGCAGAGGTGTACTTATAACAATTTTATAGACAAATGATACTATTTACTGTCGCGCGGGGTGCGCGAAATGTTTTCTTCTTCTTTGGGGGGGCATGACAGAAAATAATTGAGAAGGGTAAGAAGTTGAAGGCCGCAAAATTATTTAAGGTTTTCCCCTCTATCCTGCCACTATAACACATACATTTCACCTGCTTTGTGTCCCAATTGTGGGGGGAAAGTGGGCTATAGAGATGATGATGTTGATGATGAATTTAATGAGAACACAGATAAAGCCTTCTTGGTGGCTATTCCCACCCTATGACTTGGTTGGCCTTCTTTGTGACCTTTTTTTGATGGCAGGTAAAATGCCAGTTTACAAAAGCCTACACAGAATGAGGACAAGTATTTGCATAGACATTGCTTCTTTCTTCTCCATTCTTCAAGTCTCCTACCTTGTCTGAATTCCATACTGTTTACAGCATACCTCTAACTCTTAAAATCCTGGCTGTTGTTTCTCATTCCACATTGCATCTTTGTGTGGCTGCCTGCCTTTGACAGAACAGATTTCTTCACCCTCTTAAATTAGTTCAGTGCTGCAAGAATCATGTGGAGCATAATGAAGCACAGAAGGAGAACGGACACAAAAGGTGACATTAAATTAAATACCTTGCCTGAACAAACCTCCTAAGGTGTTACTGTGCTGCTGAGGAAGGAGGAGGTTGTACTAGGTTTATACAGCATGAAAATAAAGGTACTACTACTAGTAGTAGTACTGGCATAAAATTCTACCCAAAAAATAGTCTTGAAAGCAAATATGCTGTAAATATCTAGCTGTTTCCTGTTCCAAATATAAAAGAAAAAGAGAAAGAGTGAGTTACTTTCCTATCCACACATTTGGCATTACAATGTATAGAATCTAACAATGGCAGGCTATACAAATTATGTGCATCAAATCAAATCAAATCAACAGCATGCAGATTAGTGATTGAACTGATGACCAAAGTTCTATATCAAAGATGTGGAGTGTAACTTTATGTTCACAAACTACGCAATGCCGTCTCATTAGAGTAATGCAATGCAAATTATGCATGCACACCTGAATACATCATGCAGCATGAATTGCATGCACCACTCTGTTTCCACAACCTTGAACCAAATATGGTTATTCTGCATTTGATTAAACTGCCCAAGTGTCTCTCCAACCATGCATGCTTAAGACTCCAACAGGAGTCAATAGTACTTAGGCCAGGAGCAGGAAAAGTGACTCCTTGGGTCCACAAGTGGCTCCACGGCTGTTTTGTTAGCTTCTGAACCCTCAAGACTCCCCAAAAAGCTCCTCTTCTAGTAAAAAAGTGATTAAATGCCTCTCTTGGAAACATCCAAGAGCAGCAATGCAACTTTTAAATAAGTTGTAGAGGCATTTTGTACTGTTAAAAGTGGGGAAGAAAGAAACCCTTAAAAAACACAGGGGACTTCTGGCCACTTCCAGTTTTTTCTTTTTTCTGTTTTGTTTCATTTAGCTTTCTTTTTCACCCTCTTGGCAATTCAAGTGGCCCACTGAAGACTCCCAAGGGCAAAAAAGTAGCCCATGGACCTCCCAATGGTTGTGTCTTAGTGTAGAGCCACTGAATTATTGAATTATTGCATACATGACACTCACCATCAGCAATGTAATTAATGGGTTAATTCTAGAAGAGGATTCAGTTCTTGATCTCTGTGCAGAGTGAAGAAGTGGTATCCACTGAGCACTCTGTTTCCAGGCAACTTATTGAACCTGATGAAATACTGTTATCTGTTTTTGTAAATAAAGTCCCAGCAAAACCTGTTCCTAATGCTGATCTCAGCCTTGACCAAAGTACCCCCATCCATTCCATAGAAGAGCAATTTACAAAGAAGCTCTGCCTGTGTTGTGACCTTGGTTGGGACAGCTTCCAGCATCATTAGTGGCTTTCACAATAAGAGTTATGAGGGTTCAGTGCCAGCATGCAAAAAAGGGAGCAATTTCACAGAATAAGAAGGTCAACTTCACAGATGCCTGTCTGAAAGTGACTAAAATTTGCTGGCTGCCAACAAAACTGATAGACTTAGTGGGTGAGGCTGAGTAATGGATGAATGCATGAATAAAGTCCCACAAAGCAAGAATCAATAAACAGATGCACAGAGAAAAATTTGGAAACCATGTTGGGCAATGAAAACAAAATTTATCACTGGGAAACAATTTAAGTAGAAAAAACACTACAATGAAAACACTACACAAGAGTGAGAGCTTTTCCATTCTGCACAATTCTTCATCTAAAGAGGTGGTAGAACAGATGGAAGAATGGATTGTCATTATTATGTGTTTATTTATTTATACAGTTTATTTCAGCCAGTGGATTTCATGACTGAATGGTGAATTGAACTCTGCTCTCCAGAGTCATAGTCCAACACTCAAACCATTAGGCTTTCTCAGGAAAGAGCAGTCCCCAAGAAATATGAATGGGAGCCTATAGAGAAGGTTCTTAGTGTGTTAAAGGAAAGGGAAAGGTAGTCCCTTTGTCTAGTCACAACCAAATGTAGGGGGCAGTACTCATCTCCGTTACTAAGCCAAAGAGCCAGCATTGCCTGAGGACTGTTCTGGTGGTTATGTGGCCAACTTAACTATACTGAACATTGTTACCTTCCCACCAAAATGATACCTATTTATCTACTTGCATTTGCATGCTTTCAAATTGCTAGGTTGGCAGAATCTGGGGCTAGTTACAGGAGCTTACCCCATCATGCAGCACTCAGGCCTCGAACTGCCAACCTTCTGATCTTCCGATTGTCAGAATTGGCATCTTGAACGCTAAGCCACTGCATCCCCTATTTACATTTAAACTTAGGGTGATAGATGGAAGGAAAGGTTAGCAGAGGAAACCCTCACATCATCCTTCCCTTAGCCTGGTGTTTGCTTCCCATCTATCCTGGTTCTCTCAGCCACCATCCTACTCCAACTGCTCCTTCCCTAGTTCCTCTGCCCTGCCAGATAGTCACTGCTACTATTCTCTCTCCTTCTCTCTTGCTCTGCTTTGCCTTGCCATCCTCACTCTTGCCCACCTTCACTGTTCCTCTCCCTTCTTCTGCCTCTCTCTAATTTTCTCTGTCCTTGAACCTTTTCACTTCACCACTTTCCATCTCTTTCCAGCTCACCTCTCCTGCCCTTTCCATGGGTGACCAGTGGAGGTAGAGATGTGCAGAACATGCCAGGTAATTCAAATCTGGGCACCATTGCTTCTCTCATTCTGGTGTTGTTCTCTTCCACCTTCTTGCTTCTGAAGTAGGTAGGGCTCCCCTCTCCAATTTTACCCTACTACAGATAGTTTGAAAAAGAGCCACCTCCAGTACTATTACATGGCTGAGATCCTATATTGTGCTTGTGTTGTGTTACTCACATAGTTTAGTGATCGTTGTTTTACCTCGCTCTTTTGTTGAGTTGTGCAACCATCTGCATATCTGGAAATGTGTTTGCTTTCTATCCCATTGTGCAATGGGAGAGTGCAATGACTGTTTCTAAAATTGCAGCAAATTAAATGATATATTGAAGGCAATGATGAGTATTTACTAACTACCCAAGAAAGTGCAATGATTACAGTTAAAGAATTCCACTTATACAAACTGAAAACAGATGTTTGCCACAAATAATGGGCAAAAATATAACCACATGTATAAGGGAACTTACATGTACATAAAACAGCAACATGCCAGCCAATATTTTGTTTTAAATCCCCGCTAGAACATATTCCAAAGTCATGCAACTTTGGAGGTACAAAAAAAAATTCTCAACTTAGGCTTCACACAAAATTGTATCCCCCCCCCTTTCCAATCATTATGCATTTCTGTGTGCATTGCTCTAGTATAGACATTTCTGTATGTATTTCTGCTTAATACATAATTTCCAGACAATTTTCTCAGTGTTTTGTATGCCATTTCCACTAATGTATGCATTTTTCTGTGCTCCCCCTCCCTAATTTTAATCATTTTTGTTTGCCTTTTTACTGGAGAATTGCATTACAAAATTTAGAAATATTCAAATCTCAAAGTGTGATTGTGTTTCACTTTGCAATGCATACTGGTGCAGGAAGCAGGCATTGGGTAAATTTGCACTTAAGCATGAACCAATGAATTTCTCCCCCATATCAATTTGTAATCTACCACTTTTGACTCTCTGCTAGTGAACTGGTATAGCTCTCTTTCTTCCCTGCCACATTTTTAGTCAATCTGGTCCTAATCTTTATGCATGCTGTCACAGTAACACTGATAAGATTTTCAATCCAGAGGGAATCACATGTCTAAAACTGACTGTGTGAGAAGACTGGGAAGAGTGAGGGCTGAAGACATAGCGCCTTTCCTCTGGCAGAAAGTAGAGCTAGGTCTTCAAGAATGATTTTAAAAGATAGAAGAAAAAAAGAAGAAGAAATCACCTAGATGGCTCAGTCAAGTGAAAACAGAATACTTTCCATGTATTGGAAACAAGGGAGTTAAACTGAGCTACACGTTTTCACTAGGAGCTTTGCTAGAAGATGATGTTGTAACAAACACAGTAAAGCCAGACTTTACCAAAAAGAGGTGAAAATAGATCTCTGTTTTAAAGTTTGGAATTATAACCAAAGCTAATTCACTGACCCCTTGGGCAGTTTGGAAATACACTTGGCCCTCCACATTTGTGGCTTTGATTTTTGTGGATTTGATCATTCATGCCTTTGATTAATATGTTCTCTCTAGTAACCTCTAGGTCCTCCAGTGTGACTCTGCCACATTGACCATAGGGATTCCTAGAGAAAACACTTCTCTAGGCATGTGTAGGTCCTACAGTGCAATTCTATGATCACCTTGTGCTGGATATTGGCCATAAAATTGCACTGGAGGACCTAGAGATTCCTAGAAAAGAGTTATCTCAGGTGGAAAAAAAGTTTATTTGTTTTGTTTTTGTTGTTGTTTTTGCATTTCCCCTGCACTTTCTTGGGGGCCCTGCACTTTTACCCCAGCAAATGTCAAGTGCCATATTTTTCCCTTGGGAAACTAGCCAAACTCCCAGCATAAAGCCTCAGCATCTTGCAAATGTTTTAAGCAGGAAGAGGGAAAGAAACTCCAAGCTCACCAAGGTGTCAGTAGAAATGCAGAGGTAGTCTAGTCCAGTCCAAGTCCTTCACAAGTCAGTATCCAGTCCAAATGATAATCCCAAAGAATAGTCAGAGTCCAGGCAGAGTTGAAGGCAGTCAATCAAGGAATAAGGGACCAGTGTAGCTTTCCCCCAAGGAAAAGGATGGTTGTCAACCATACTGGACCGAGCGAGATGCTGGGTTATTTATTGTCCTTTCAGGTCTTACAGGTGCTCCCTGTTTGCAGCATGCTTCTTATTTAAATTCTGAGATTACCATCATCATTCCCTTTCCTGACATCTCTCCGTGGGAGTGGGTTTTGGTAAGTCTGTCTCTTCACCCGAGGGTTGTGGCTGCGGGGAATTTTGCTCTTGTGGCTGCTGGGAACCCGTCCCCTGTGCTGGCTGCAGACTCTTCTCCTGGAGCTGCTGGAGTTGTGGCTGCAGCCATGACATGTCCTCTGAGCTCTCAAACTCTTCATCAGAGCCTTCAAAGGACATGCCTGTATCCTGGTCATAACATGGAGGGCCCACTGTATTATCTTTTTGTTGTTGTTCTGTTCCTTCAAGTCACTTCCAGGTTATGCAATCATGGTGTTTTCTTGGCATGTTTCTTCAGAGGAGATCCTCTGAAGGCTGCTAGAATGTGACTTGTCCAAGGTCACCCAATGGGTTTACATGGTCAAGCCAGGATTTTAACCCTCATCTCCAGGAGTCATAGTACAATGCTCAAACTACTACACAAAATGAAGAAAGGGAGAGAAGAGGTTTTACATCCTGAAAGTAAGACCACAGGTAGATGTTGGACTGTGAAAATGCAAAGACAGGTTTCCCAAACTTTGTCTGCTGATTCTGACTGATGCCTATAGGAAAGTGCCAAAGAGGTTGGGGAGTAACTGCAGAACAAACCCTAGGTACGTTACAGAGCCAGAGGGTGGGTAATAGGAAGTGTTAAGCTTTCACCACTGGTCCTCAGGTTTCTGCTTCCAACCCCAGTTCTGCTTGTATGAATATAGTGTCCTCCCTCTTTGTCCCTCTCTTTTGACTCTCATATCGAGACGATTTAGATAACACATCTGCCAAAATGGTTTTTCCCATCAGGAAGGTACTTTAATGTAAATTTAAATGTAGATAGTAACTTTGCCCATCTAATTCCACTTTACTGCCAGGTTCCATCCGAAAGAATCCGTGGACTGCTCTTTAGGGAAGGGCATTTGCTACAGGGTGCAGCAGTGCACCATTTACAAACCTCAGGATGGAACCATGGCAATGTAGAATCATAGCACTATAATTCTGAAGTGTGAAGGAAGCGTGAACCAAAAACAAAGGTGTTCCAAATATTTTGGTTTGGGTCTAAAAAAGAGAGAAAGTAAACTTATTTCCCACCACTTTATCTAAAAGGTAACACTCAGCCCCCATTTTGGGGGAGGGTTTCCCAGCATCCTTGAGAGGAACCCATAGGTTTTATTAGCAGCTGAATGTACACCTCTCCATAACCTCTGGCTCTATCTTAAAATTAACAGACAAAATATGGAACCATATCCAGTATGAAGGGCAAAATGCATATTTCTTAAATGTAGATCAATCTCCTACCAACCATTTAAATGGCTAACATACAATGGAGAATTTTTCTCTCTAAAATCTCCAAGAAGGAATTCTAATATTCTCTGCACAGATGGCAATTTTATTTTGCTGGTGGCTATCCTCATATATTCTTATTCTCTTAATGCTTTCTTGAGCTTTCAAACCTTTTATTAACATCTGTCCCTACAAAAAAGCAGAGAACACAGAAATTGTTCTTCTAAACCTTTGCTGTGTCACAGTTTGTTCACAGCCTCTGTGAGAAGATGTAATTTTAGAGAAATGCCAGAAGGGTTGGACCTATAAGCCCATTGTGTCCTGGTTATGCATTAATTGCTGATTTTCAGTGCAACAGACTAAAATGTATTTAAATATTTTGTCTCAAAATACAGATTTCTTTTGATACTGCTTTGGGTCTGAAAATGGTCAAGAGAATATCCTTTCTATTCCAACAGTTTAATGATCAGACCTGTTGTTGTTGTTGTTGTGTGCCTCCAAGTCATTTTTTTTATTTATAGTGACCTAAGGTGAACCTCTCATAGGATTTTATTGGAATGATTCTTCAGAGGAGGTTTCCATTGCCATCTTCTGAAACTCAGAGAGGGTGACTTGCCCAAGGTCACCTGGTGGGTTTTTATGCTCGAGCGGGGATTTGAATCCTGGTCTTCAGAGTCATAGTCAACTCAAACCACTACACCAGAATTATCATCAATTCAGTTTTGACTTATGGTGATCCTACAAATGAGAGACCTCCAAGACCTGTGGCCATCAACTGCCATCAACTGCCCTGCTCAGGTTTTGAAAATTCTGGGCCATGGCTATCAGTATCAGCTAATAGTTGATGTGGCTATCAATATCTACTAATAGAGATTGTTCTTGTAAGATTTGAGGTCTCCTTGAGGGTGTCTCTGAAAAACACATGGTTTCTTTTTTTTTCCTCTCTCTTTTCTTTTTCTTTCTTTCTTTCTTTCTTTCTTCTTTTCTTTTCTTTTCTTTTCTTTTTCATCTGCATTTTAATGGATAGGTTTAGGAATCAGTATGCAGGTATCAGTGATGAAAATGTCAGAAGTGATTGCTTAGTAAGAGAGGTTCTGAATCTCTTCTGTATAATCTTTTCCTGACAGTAACTTTCCTCCAGGGTGTTTGCTCACTGTTACATGCCTCTTCCTTTTCCTTGACACTTTCTCCCTGTTCATTCTATAGGATCATTTCTCCAGAAACGTCCTCACGTTCCCTGATGCACTGAAGGGACTTAAGACATAGCTGTCGTACACTGACTTTCTTTTGCAAGGGAGCTACCAATTTGCACTTGCTGTGGGTGTAGTTGGTGAAGTTTCTAGTAGAAAGACAAATATTGGATATAGATTGCAGCAAACAACTACAGATCTTTCTCTTTCCATCTCTGCAGTTCTTTCTCTTCCCTTACTCCCTGTAATGGCAATATGGGATATATCTGTGCAACTTCATCAAGGGCTGTTGGAAAGAAGTATTGTTATTTGTTGTTTGTTTCCCTCAGGTGAACTTCAACTTATGGAGACCCTATGAATGAGATATCTCCAAAAAAAACCTATCCTCTACCTCCCTGTTCATGTATTCACAGGCCCATGGTCTTCCTTATTGAGTCTAGTCATCAGTCTTGTGATTTTCCTCTCTTTCTACTGCCTTCCATTTTTCCTAACATTATTGTTTCTTATAACGAGTTGTATTTTCTCATTGTGTGTCCAAAGTATGACAATCTCAATATAGTCATCCTGGCTTCCAGCAAGAGTTCGGGCTTGATCTGTTCTAGCACCCATTTGTTTGTCTTTTTGGCCATCCGTGATATCCTCATTACTCTTCTCCAGCACCAGATCTCAATTGAATTGATTTTATTCTTATCTGCTTTCTTTACTGTCCAGGTCTCACATCCACACATAGTGATGGGGAATATAATGGCTTGGAGGAGCCTAACTTTAGTATTCATTGTTATGTTTTTGCACTTCAGGATTTTGTCTAAGTCTTTCATAGCTTCCCTTCCTGGTTCTAGTCTTCATCTGATTCCTTGACTGCAGTCTCCACCCTGATCAATGTTTGATCCCAGGTATGTGGATTCTTTGCTTATTTCTGTTTTATTGTTGTTCATCTAGTTCTCCTGTGATCATTATTAGTGTTTTATTGATATTAATATTCAGCATTAAGCCTGCTTTTACACTTCCTTTTTTTGGTATTCTTTAGTAATTGTTCCAGGTCTTTGTCTGTTTCTGCTAGTAGTATTTTGTCATCGCTATCGATGGGCATCGACAGGGGAAGCGTGTCCCTGTTGGTGCTCTTGGACATCTCAGCGGCTTTCGATACCATAGACCATGGTATCCTTCTGGGGCGCCTGGCAGAGGTGGGAATCGGGGTCACTGCGCTCCAGTGGTTCCAGTCCTACCTCTCTGGGAGGTCCCAGATGGTGCAGCTGGGAGACGTGTGCTCCGATGAGAGGGCCCTTAAAACTGGGGTCCCTCAAGGAGCCATTCTGTCTCCCATGCTATTTAACATTTACATGAAACCGCTGGGAGAGATCATCCGGAGACATGGGGCGCGGGGTTATCAGTACGCTGATGACACCCAAATCATTTTCTCTATGTCTCCGACAGATGCAGTGACTGGGGATGGCGTCTCTTCTCTCGTGGTCTGCCTAGAGTCAGTAATGGGCTGGATGAGGGAAAACCGACTCAAGTTGAATCCAGAGAAAACGGAGGTACTAGTGATAGGTTCCCCTGGTCCAGGAATGGCGGTGGTTCCACCTGTCCTGAACGGGGTCACGCTCCCTGTGAAGGACTCCGTGCGCAGTCTGGGGGTGCTTCTTGACTCGTCGCTTCACCTGACTGCTCAGGTGAATGCGACAGTCAAGAGCACCTGTTATCAGCTTTGGCTTATTCGCCAGCTGCGCCCATACCTGGCCCAGAGGGACCTAGAAACTGTTGTACATGCTCTGGTAACCTCGAGACTGGATTTCTGCAATGTACTCTACATGGGGCAACCCTTATACCAAACTCGGAAGCTGCAAATGGTGCAGAACATGGCAGCCCGGCTGGTCACTGGCGTTTCCAGGACCAGCCACATAACACCGGTATTGAAAGATCTCCATTGGCTGCCCATCCGCTTCCGGGCTCAATATAAGGTGTTGGTGATTACCTATAAAGCCCTAAATGGCTTGGGTCCAGGATACCTAAAGGACCGCCTCTCCCCGTACATTCCGCCTCGCACCCTCAGAACGTCTGGGCAGCAATTACTGAAGGTGCCTGGGGCTAGATTATCCTCCACTACACGGAGGACATTTTCCACTGCTGCCCCAGCCCTTTGGAATACGCTGCCCACTGAGCTCCGCTCGACTACCACCCTGGCCCAATTCAGGAAGGACCTGAAAACCTTCCTGTTCCAACAGGCATTCCCCAACTAAAATCCTGTGGGCCTCCCTCCTCTTTTGTGGCCAAAAGGTTGGGCTAATGGGGCATTTTAGCCTGTTTTTTATTGTATTTAGCTGATTGATGTGTATTGTATTTATTTTGTTTTAACTATCTGCTGTAAGCCGCCCTGATCTTGGGAAGGAGCGGGGTACAAATAAAAACTTTATTTATTATTATTTATTGTTAATGTTTCTTCCTCCAATCTTTACTCCTCCTGCTTTTGAGTCTAAGCCTGCTCTGTGTATGTACTATTACACACCCACAACTCACCTGCTCATCTGCTGCCTCAAAAGCTTGCTGCCTTTCTCAACCTGGCAATTTCTGTGATCACAGCAACTTTAGCAAAAACTGATGGAAAGAAGTATACAGATGGCCAGCTACTTTCACAGAGTTTCTGTATGTAGATCCTAGATGATTCACAGAAAATAAGTCTTTAAATTCCTCATGCACACCATTTAGCACACAGTATTACAATGTATAAAGAACCTGTAGAACTATCTTCATGGGAAATGATCATGTCCAAGGCAATGAGCGGTGATAAATCACCTAGTGACCAACATCCCATGATTAATTTTCTTTCCTATGCAGATACTCTCCCTTTTGAAACAAACAGCTAAAAAGAAATTTTATCAGGCGAGCAGAGAATTACAGCTCTACATGCAGAGAATAATTTCTTGAGCCACTTTTTGTCAACTGTTCAATTGCTTCAGGCTGCAGTGGTAAGACATTTCATGCTCATTATTAAATTCTTGATATCTCACCATACTCCTGTACCTTTAGGGTTCCACACAAGTTTTTCCTCAGTTGCAAAAGACTTTATAGTTATCCATCAACTCTGAAAGAACTACACAGTTTTCCCCCCCACTCATTTGCAGTCTGTATTGCCTGGCTGTCATGCATACAGTATGTGATCTTTTGCTGTTTGAAACAACAGTTTGGAAGACTGGGAAAGTAGAGGAATATGCTACTGCAACAATAACAAACAGCAACATTAATGTAATGGTTGTTCCACTCCCCCAGTGCTACAGGCTCAACTGTCATGTGGGGATAACAACAACAACAACAACAACAACAACAACAACTTCTGTTTATAATGCCCTTTCCACTAAAGGATGGAACATTAAACATACATAATAAAAATGGGCAATAAAACACTACACTATAAAATGCTAAAATACTAAAATAATATGCTAATATACTAAAACAAACACTTTATCAGTCACTACCTATCTTGCTTGACATCCCTGTACTGCCTTTATGAGAGGTAAAGGAGATGGAGCATGCCAGGCCATAAAAACCCACTCCATGGATAACTAAGGAACTTTCAACTGAGCTAACTTTTAAACAGAGCATGTATAAGAAATGGGGAAATGGGGAAATCACCAAAGAGGAATTCAAACAAATAGCAAGCACATGTAGGGGTAAAGTCAGAAAGGCTAATGCACAGAATGAACTCAGGCTTGCTAGAGAGGTTAAGAACAATAAAAAGGGCTTTTATGGATATGTCCTCAGCAAAAGGAAGAAGAAAGAAACAGTAGGGCCACTGCATGGAGAAGATGGCAAAATGCTAACAGAAGACAGAGAAAAGGCAGATTTACTCAACGCCTTCTTTGCCTCAGTGTTCTTAGAAAAGGAAAAGAGTGCTCAACCTGAGGAAAATGAAGCAGAAGACAGAATATGGGAATTTCAGCACAGAATAACTAAAGAGATAGTAGAGGAATACCTTGTTAATCTAAATGAATTTAAGTCTCCAGGACCAGATGAACTACATCCAAGGGTATTAAAAGAGCTGGCAAATGTAATATCGGAGCCATTGGCAATAATCTTTGAGAACTCGTGGAAAACAGGAGAAGTCCCTGCAGACTGGCGGAGGGCAAACGTTGTCTCCATCTTCAAAAAGGGGAAAAAAGAGGATCCCAACAATTATTGTCCAGTTAGTCTGACATCAGTACTAGGAAAGATTCTGGAGCAGAGCATTAAACAGAGAGTCTGTGAACATCTAGAAGGCAATGCCATCATCAGAAAAAGTCAACATGGGTTTCAGAGAATGAAGTCATGCAAGAAAAATCTAATCTCTTTCTTTGATAAAATTACCAGCTTGTTAGATGAAGGGAATGCTGTGGATATAGTATATCTTGATTTCAGTAAGGCCTTTGACAAAGTTTCCCATGACATTCTTACAAACAAGCTTGTAAAATGTGGGCTAGACAAGGCAACTGTTACATGGATATGTAATTGGTTGACCGGCCGAACCCAAAGGGTGCTCAACAATGGCTCCTTTTCATCCTGGAGAGAAGTGCCCAGTGGGGTCCCACAGGGCTCTGTCCTGGGCCCAGTACTGTTCAACATCTTTATCAATGACTTGGAGGACAAAATTTGGGGTATACTTATCAAATTTGGAGATGACACCAAACTAGGAGGAGTAGCTAATACCCCAGAGGACAGGATCAAAATTCAAGATGACCTGGATAGACTAGAAATCTGGGCCAAAGCTAACAAAATGAAATTCAACACAGAAAAATGTAAGGTACTGCACTTAGGGTGGAAAAATAAAATGCAGAGATATAGGATGGGCAACATCTGGCTGAACGAAACTACATGTGAAAGGGATCTGGGAGTCCAAGTAGACCACAAGTTGAACATGAGTCAATGGTGTGATGCGGCAGCTAAAAAGGCCAATGCAATTTTAGGCTGCATCAATAAAAGTATAGTGTTTAGATCAAGAGAAGTAATAATGCCACTCTATTCTGCTCTGGTCAGGCCCCACCTGGTATATTGTGTCCAGTTCTGGGTGCCACAATTTAAAAAGGATGTTGAGAAACTGGAGCGTGTCCAAAGGAGGGTGACCAAAATGGTGAAGGGTCTGGAAACCATGCCCTATGAGGAACAACTTAGGGAGCTGGGGGTGTTTAGCCTGGAGAAAAGAAGGTTAAGAGGTGATATGATAGCCCTGTTTAAATACTTGAAGGGATGTCATATTGAGGAGGGACAAAGCTTGTTTTCTGCTGCTCCAGAGAACAGAACCCAGAACAATGAGTGCAAGCTGCAGGAAAAGAGATTCCACCTCAACATTAGGAGGAACTTCCTGATAGTAAGGGCTATTTGATGGTGGAACACACTCCCTCGGAGTGTAGTGGAGTCTCCTTCTTTGGAGGTCTTTAAGCAGAGGCTGGATGGCCATCTGTCAGGGATGCTTTGATTGACAGTTCCTGCACGGCAGGGGGTTGGCCTAGGTGGCCCTTGCGGTCTCTTCCAACTCTGATTCTATGATTCTATGACCTCAAGATTAGGAAGAACTTCCTGACAGTAAGGGCTGTCCGGCAGTAGAACACACTCCCTTGGAGTGTAGTAGAATCTCCCTCCTTGGAGGTCTTTAAACAGTGTCTGGATGGCAATCTGTTGGGGATGCTTTGATTTGGATTTCCTGCATGGCAGGGAGTTGGATTGGATGGCCCTTGTGGTCTCTTCCAACTCTATTATTCTATGATTCTATTATTCATTCTGACACGGTCTTCTCTGTTTTTGTGCTTGGTCTGTCCTCCCACTCTTGAGTCCAATTCAGTGTTTGACTAATTACTAACAGACCAAGTAGAACATTTTTAGTCATGATTTCATAACTGGCAATTTTTTTTTTAAATGGTTGTGGTCTTTTTTACCTTCCCTGCCCTGGTTGTTTAAAGGGCTCATGAGGTAATTGGATTAGAGCACAGTTAGTTAAATACTTGGTCACTTGTCATCATAGGGTTTGGCTTCCAGATCTTTTACCATCTTGACACCCCCCCCCCAGGACATGTTTGTCACTAGACTTCTTGAACTGTGATGCTCAGAACTGGACACAGTATTCCAGCCCTTCTTATTCATTTCTCTGCCCAGACATATTCAATCACCTGGTTTAATCCAGTCTACAACTGTGGGTTCTAGTCTTCGGTCCCCATATGTTGTTGGATTGCATCTCCCAGAATACACGATAATTGGAAATGCTGCTGGGATTTTTGGTAACTAAAGTGCAGCAGCGTCTGTGGTCTCAAATGTTGCTCCAAAGGTACTTAGGGGCTAAACAGACTGGCCTTATACGCAGGTGTGAGGGTGTGGCGTATACATGCTGGTCTTCCCAATGCTGCCCCCATGCCAGCATCACACCAGGCACCCAACCACATAGCAGGGGGCATAATGGTGTTCCACTGGCACAGCATTTAGATACACTGCACCAAAGGAGTGCCGAAAACCCACCACCACTGAGGGAAGGGCACCTTTTTGCCAACACTAAAAGGTGTGGCATTTTCTAGTTCTTTTTAGCTCTGGCAAAGTGCTGGATTGGGGCTGTGGCATATGGTTGCTGCAGCCCCAATCTGGTGAGGAAAGGGGTGGTGGAACGCCAGTCCAAAGGGGCATTCCGTTTTGCCCCTTAGTTAAAAAGTCTATCACCTATGGTTCAGTGGTCTATTACCAGGGGTAGTTGTGCATAAGTAAAACACTTCCTAACAGAGAAAGAAAAAAGAAAGTGCTGGAACTTAAAATAAATGAATAAAGAAAGGAGACCATGGAAAAACTGTGGATGATATTATCATGTCATTATATTTATTATTTCTAAAAGTAATTCTGGAAAGAATTTGTTATGAGGATTCATTCTTGGAGTGCCATTCTCATCTTGCTACTTTTTCTGGTTTTCCTCCACTTTACTCTATTTAATTGATTTGAAGGATGATCAGCACTGTCACAGACCTCGAGATGCTGTAGGAGACAGTCTTAATAAATTAAATATGGCTTCTTCCTAGTTCAGTGAAAGCAGAAAGCTTGGAAACCATTAAAAATTTAATACCTTCCCTCTGGGCTATAGATATCTATCAAGCCCACATATAGAGAATTGCTTCTTTCCCATCTCCACATTTGGTCCATGTCTACCTTGGTTTTTCCAGGTAGAAGTTTGACTCTTTAGGAGGGAGAGATATTGTTAATGTGTATTTTTTAAAGTAATATGCATTGTTTCCACACATTCCTTCTTTGATTAAAGCAGGTTCATGTCATTTTGTGTGAAGATACACAACAAAAGCAACAAGAAAATTCAATTGATAGAACTTTTCAATACCCTCATGTAATAAATATTGCATTGTCAATTGAATTGACCACAGTGTCAATTGAGTTGGCCAGGTGTCAATTAAATTGTCCATACCAGATGACTGTCTTTGTCTGAATTCTTTACATTTTTATAGTTATCTTTTTGTAAATGACCCTGGTAACTGCAGTCACTATTTACTGTTTAAAAGGGTAAAATTATGTACAATGTTTTGTGTAATCTTATGATGGTCCAATGAGAAAAAAAATCCTTTTAAACAACAACGTTACATGATTTAAAATATCTCTAAAATAATACTAACTAGAAAACATTCAGCTGTGTTGGCCATTTAACAAATGCAAACAAAAAATCCATCAGTGATATCTTTATTGGGCAACTGAAATGCATTTAGGTTGGCCAATAAGGTATCACTGATGGATTTTTATAATACTAACTAGTGTACAGTACAATAAAGACAAAGTAAGCAGCAGATTAACAACCAGTAACTTGGAATGCTTCCCTAAACAAGAGTGTCTCCAATTCAGCCTTAAAATTTGCCAAAGAAGTAATAGCTCTGAATTGTGTGAGGAGTAGATTTAGTCAAGGATATGGACATCATGACATTTCTCTCATGTCTGGACCAGCCTCAAAGCCAACCAACCTATTATATTAATAGGCTCCCTGTAGTTAGCATGAAAATGAATTTTTGTAATGCAAAGGAGTAATTTCAACTTGCAAACCCTGGGGAAAACTTTAAATTAGCCACCATAATCTGGAGGCACAGGTCTATTAAAAAAACTATAATAGCAATTTACCAGATGTTCAGAGGAAGAAGATTCACAAATACCATAAATTATAAAGTACATTCCAGTATTATCTCAAGAACTGCAATGGATATTAGGCTAAATCAAAGGAGAATGGTTTCCTTTCTGAGAATATATCTTTATCAATGACTTTCAAAACCATGTGGAAATTTTGAAATGATTTTTTTTGGGGGGCAACAAGTTTGCTATTCAACAAAAGACATTCCTGTAAATGAGCATACCTTAGCAGATTCAAGTTCTGATGTGATGGCCTTAGAGCAAGAGAAAAAGGAGTCCAGTGAGAAACTGTCTGTAGAAAAGTTCCTCAAATGAACTAAAATGAATTACCTCGAATTACCTGATCCTTACCTTTGTCCTTCTGAGACTGCATTTCCAAACTATGCCATTGTCATTATTGAAAGGCAGATATTGAAACATTCCATGAAAAGGGTCTGCATTTGTGATGTGAGACAGATAGAGCATATTTCACGTTATTTACTTTATTGCAAGTCAAATCAAAATCCCCGGGAGAGATTCTTGGGACAAATTTTGGCTCCCTTACCAGCTGAAAGCTTTTATTTGCAAACATGCTGGCAATTGTCAGATTGTGACCCATATGTCACATATAAAACAACCTATTTGTTAAGGCTGGTAAAAAAAATGTCTTGCTCTCTCTCTCTGAAAGCTACTGCTGTTGAATGTGCAAAGAACTCATTAATTTGACTTTTCCCTAAACAAATGCATGTATTTGTTTATTAGATGTGTAACAGCATATAGTTAAATACAACAAATGAAATTAGTTGTTGTTGTGTGCCTTCAAGTTGTTTCTGACTTATGGAGACTGTAAGGTAACCTTATCATGAGGATTTCTTGGCAAGTTTCTTCAAGTTTGTCTTCACTATCTCAAGCTAAGAAAGTATGACTTGCCCTGGGTCACCTAGTGGGTTTACATGGCTGAGCCGGAGTTTGAACCCTGATCTCCAGAGTCATAGTCCAACACTGATACCGTGTCACTATATCGGTTGTTACAAGTACTGAAATGGATTGAAATCAGTTTTATATCCTAATGAAAGCAATTAATAATGGGACGTTTGAGATATGTGGACACACATATACATCTGAGGAAGTAGACTTTAGTCTACAAAACATCATGCTGCCAACTTCTTTCTTTCAGTCTCAAAGGTGCTACAAGATCTCTCTACATACTGGATACACATAGTAGCAACTGGATTTCTGAAGTACTAGGTAGAAACACTACTGATTATATGAATTATTGTGTGTTGATACCTTGGTGGAACAAGAAGAAGACTTTGTCAGCCTGACATCTACCAGTTTCTCCTCTTTGCAAGTATCATTCACCTGATTAAAACAAACCAAGCTTCCTGGAGCCTTCCTCAAGTGATTTATCCAAGCATGTATGCCTAAAAATACTGGAACATTTAACTTTATTTGCCAGCAACTCTTAACAAAAAAAAAAATCTATTATAGATTTAGAACACACAATTTTCCTTGCCAGAAATCTGTACAGTCTATTCTGTAGCTGAAACATGCTCTTGTGCTGAATACTTATTTTATTAACACAGATTTTCACCATCTGCCACTGAAGCCAAGCTCAGATTTTGATAAATGCGTTAGTGACCTCCCACCTGTCTGGCAGGTGCAGGATGTATAAATACAAATGACTAGTTCTGAGTGTAGAAATTACCTTTTATGTATCAAGCTGAGAACAGCTGAGAACTCCTTGAATCTAGCCAGGTAGAAAAACTTTTCCAGTCTCAGTGTTATAGATTGTCATGATTGTGAGAAGGATGTGATGCTTGACTAAGAGAGTGAAAGTCAGTACTGGTTGAGTCCCCCTTATCCAAAATGTTTGAGACCAGAAGTGTCTGGGATTTCAGATTTTTATTTTTATTTTATTTTTGGATTTTGGAATATTTGCATATAAACAATGAGATATCTTGAAGACGGGATCTGAGTCTAAACATGAAATTCACTGATGTTTCATATTATGCACATACACATAGCCTGAAGTTAATATTAGACTACCACACACAATTTCGGGCAATGGGAAGTCAGTCAACGCAATCATGGGGTTTCATGTTCTTGAGTGAGAGGTGATCACACGCAATTTCAGGCAATGGCAAGCTATTTTCGGGCAATGGGAAGTCAGTGCGAATGCAATTTGAATTCATGTAAATTCACTGAACTAGCGAATTCACGTGAATGCATTCTGGCCCCACTTTCTTTTCATTTGAAATTAAGAGAAATTCCTCCCATGTGATAAACTCCAGAGTTTGTGTCCACAGATTGATCAAACACTCTCCCCCCTTGGAGTTTTTGTATTTGTGTGTGCATGTGTGCTGGAAATGAGTGTCACTCTTCCTCTTTTTGGTGTGTGCTCTTAGTGGTAACTTTCCCCCCCTCTTATTCATTCACTGACTTATTCATCAGGTTAGGGACCAGGGCTAAAATATTATTTTGTGCTGAGTTACGTACTATATTTATTTAAATAAAACTGATTTAATTTGAATAATGTTGTTTCCTTATAAAATGTTAAAATATGAATACACATAAATATATGACCAAACCTACACACTAAACTAACAAAATATTTTATTTTTTAATTCATATACTGCATCAAGTGAGGAAGGGTCACAATGTCTGCATGTAGATATAAAAAGTGTCACAGGGTAAAAAGTTTGAGAACCACTGTTTTTGTCTTTTCTCTTACAAAAGATGCTTCAGTCTTTTGTTTGTAGCACTGCACACAGTCTTTTTAATCTCTTTGTATACTGTAGATGTTGCTTATCTTTTGTGTCTCAGATTCTCAGTCCTTTGAACAGAAATTCTCAGGCATCAAAGGACAAGAGGAACAAGATGGCAGAGCACAATATAATAGCAAAAAGAGATGCTAGAAACATGAGAGACAGTACATAAATGAGAGGGCTTGTACATTCTCATCAAATGATATCTCGGAAGCAGACAAAACAGGGGGAAAGGAGGCAGAACATATAGTTACCCAAGCAGAGAAATACAAGCTACCCATTTGAATGGATGTCAGAACTGATGTACAAAGTTTATGTTAGCCTATTAAGCAAGCCTATCTCTGGGATTACTGATAAAAGGACATGCTAGATTAAACAAGCACTGGTAAGTTGACAGAAGTATTTCAAGCATTATTTTGGAGGGACGTTAGTGGCTAATGCTGCAGGATCTGTTGTTTAGAAATGAATAGAAATATTATGTACAGTGCTTTGGAAAGAATGGTGGTTACATTTAGAGCATGAAAAAAATACTTTGGGGGACTAGAGGGCTCAACAGACAGGGAGAAAAGGGAGGTGAGACGTGCCCCCCTTTCTTCCCCGGATGGAGGCCACAGCAACCAAACCACACTCATGGCGTGTACTTTTTAGGGCACACACAGGGTGCCATTGCCACCCTCGCGTGCACTGATGACGTACACACACTACATGGTGTTGTTTGGACGGGGTTCTGCATGTACGTTATCATGGAGGCCCCCATGTGGACACCTGTTGCATAGTAGGGCTTGGGAGCGTACAGACACTCCACTCTCCTGAGCCCTCAAATCAGGCCCATGATGGCATTTTTGGCCGTCTGTATCCAACCTATGTTTCCCAGAAGCCTCCTGCCTGTATGGGCACTTGCCACAGTTGATAGGGAGCTCTGTCAGTTGTAGTCAAAACAAAACAAAACAAAAATACACAAACACCGTTCCCTGTGAAAAATTAGACTAATTAACTTTTTTCCTTCTCGGCTGTTTAGACTCATTTACCCCACTGGTTCTCAAACACACAAAGCAATGTATTCAAGATACTGTCATCCCTCCCTCTCTGTGGTTTTATCCATGGATTCAACCATCCACAGCATGAACATACTTTTAAAAAAATATAATGTCCAATAAGGCCATTTTATATAAAAGAAACCAGTATATATACTGTACCATTATATTTAATGGGACTTGAGCATCCATGGATTTTGGTATCCATAGGAGGTCCTGGAAGCAAACCCCTGTGGATACCAAGGGTCAATTGTACTTGAAAACAATCTCCACTTAAATATTAGGAAGAATTTCCAGACAGTAAAAGATGTTCAACAGTAAGATACCCTGCATTGGACTGTGATGGTGTCTCTTTCTTTAGAGGTTTTTAAATGGAGACTTGGAGCTCAAACAGACAGGCCAAAATAAAGCTGCTTCAGGTAACTTTGGAGGTATGCTGTTTAAATGATGCATACATCCTAAGAGGCTGGAAGCCATGCCAAAGCCACACTCCAGTCCTCAGAACTGGAGTGCAGCTTTGGTGCCGCTTCTGGCCTCTTAAGATGCATGTGTCATTTAAACAGCATACCTCCAAAGTGACCCAAAGCAGCTTTATTTTGGCTTGTCCGGTCCTGCCCTCGGATAGCCATCTGAAGACATTCAGGAATTAATAAATAATAAAACTTATATTTTTATCCTGCTTTTCTGTGATGAGACAATCAAAGCGGTTCACAACACATTAAAATACTGTATCCACATTCAACAGTATGTCCCTAATCCCCCCCTTAAAACAGGATTAAACATGATACAATTAATATAGGAGATTAAAATATCTATTAATAACACAATAAAAAATATAACGAGGACAGAACAGTGGGATAATACATGCTGTGGGGGTGATCATTCTGTGGACGGACACTTTTATTCAGGAAAGGCCTGTCAGAAGAGATCCATCTTTACAGCTTTTTAAAAGCTGTCTAAGCTGGCAATTTGACGGATCTCATCTGGCAGGCCTGTCTGGGAGCAATTGCAGAGAAGGCCCTCTGGGAGGTAGCAGTTAGTCTGGTTTTTAAAGGCTATAAAAGATTCCTCCCAGAGGACCTGAGTGTGTGGGTGGATTATATGGGAGTAGGTGATCCCTCAAATAGGTTGGACCCAAACCACGTAGGGCTTTAAAGGTTATAACCAACATCTTGTACTGTGCCCGGAAACTAATAGGCACCCAGTGAAGATATTTTATGACAGGTGTTTTTCAGTCACTCCTAGTTTTTCAGGCGACCAGCCTGGCTGCCATATTTTGCACTAGTTGAAGTTTCTGGAGTAGGCAAAAGGGTAGCCCCAGGTAGAGAGTATTACAGAAATCAAGTCATGAAGTTACCAGTGAATGTACAACAGTTTCTAGGTCCTTTAGTTCCAGGAAAGGGCACAGCTGGCATATCAGCTGGAGCTGATAACAGGCACTACTGATCATCGCAAATTGGAACAGTTATTAAGGAAGGTCAAAGATGAAAATGCAAAGGCAGGTCTGATGCTGAACATGAAGAAAACAAAAATAATGACCACAGAAGAAATACACAAATTCAGTCTAGACAACAAGGAAATTGAAATAGTTAAAGAATTCCTATATCTAGGATCAAATACTGACCAGAATGGAGACTGCAGTCAATAAATAAGAAGAAGACTAGGAATGGGAAGGGCAGCTATGAAAGAACTGGAAAAGATACTGAAGAGCAAAGACATACAGCTGAGCATAAAGTTAGAATCATTCAGGGTATTGTATTTCCAATTACCATGTACAGATGTGAGAGCTGGATAGTGAAGGAAACAGACAGAAAGAAAATCAACTCAATCAAAATGGGGTGCTGGAAAAGAGTACTTAGGATACCATGGACAGCCAAGAAGACAAACAAATCAGTTCTTGAACAGATCAGACCAGAGCAATCCTTGGAATCTAAGATGATCAAGTTGAGACTATCCTACTTTGGCCACATAATGAGAAGGCATGGATCAGTAGAAAAACAATAATACTAGGGAAGGTAGAGGGTAGAAGAAAGAGAGGAAGACCACAAACCAGATGGATAGACTCAATCAGGGGGGTTATGGGCAAGGGCTTTCAGGATCTGGGCAAGGAAGTGAAGGACAGAGAGTGTTGGAGATATATCATCCACAGGATCACCATGAGTCAGAACTGACTCAAGGGCAGCTAACAACAACAACAGATGTTCCAGCAGCAAAGAAAGGCAGAAAAATACTCTGGCTCCAAATGGCCTATTTCTTGAATATCTTTGACGCGTTACAGACCACCCAAAAGCGGGCAGTCTGGTGCCGGCTCCATTAGCTACGCCAAGAAGCCCCAGCGGTCAGACCGCGAGGCTTCCTGGCGCAGCTAAAAAGGAGTGCCGAAATGGCGCTCCTTTTTGGGTCCCAGAAGTGGCACCGCGAGGCGTGAGACGCGCACTCGTGGCATCACTTCCACCGTGCCACGTCTGGACGCTGTGTATCCAAGACGTAAATATGGCAGCGCCCATGTGGATGGGCGCTGCCGTTTAGTACGTGCTCCGCGCATCCTAGGAAGAGGGGCGGTTAGGAAGGTGAGGAAGGTGAGAACCTTCCTAACCCTAGGACGCGCGGAGCGCGTACTAAATGGCGGTGTGTAACCCGCCTTACTTTCTTCACAGCTGCTGCACTCATGGGAAGAAATTCTACATGTTTTACAGTCCACCCTCTGACTTGCCATCACGGATTTGAGTATATGCAGATCACAAGCCCACATGGGGGGGGGGATTGGCACTGGCAGAGGAGGAGGAGGAGGAGGAGGAGGAGGAGGAGGAGGAGGAGGAAATGAAGAGGAGGAGGAGACGAAGCTGAAGAGGAGGAGGGAGAAGGAGAATGTGGGAGAGCAGAGAAGAGAAGAAGGTGGAAGAGAAGAAGAAGGAGGAGGAGGAGGACAAGCAGAAGCAGGGCAACAGAGAGGGATAAGAGTAGGAGGAGAAAGTGAAGGATGTGGGGAAGAGGAGGAGGAAGAGCAGAGGAGAGGAGGAGGAGACAAGAAAAGAAGGACAAGTGGCAGCAGTGCAATGGAGGTGGTAAGAGGAGAAGGAGAAAGTGAAGGATGTGAGGAAGAGGAGGAGGAGGAGGAGGCGAGGACAAAGGAAGAGGAGGAGGAGGAAGGCAGAGAAGGTGAGGAAAGTGAAGGAGGAGGAGGAGGAGGTGGAGAAAGAGCTGTGGCAATGTGGGAAGAAGAGGAGGAGCAGAAGAGGGGAGGAAGCAGGGAAGAGAAAGAAGAAGAGGTACCTCCTGTTGGCTACCTCAGTGAAAACAGCAAGGCTGGCATAGGGAAGGGAGTGGGGCCAAAGTGCCATTGTTCTCAATGGTAGCGTGGCCACATGGCAGTGCCACCATTGAGTGCTATGGGACTTGAGCATCCATGGATTTTGGTATCCATGGGGGGGGGGAGTTCTGGAACGGATCCCCTGTGGATACCAAGGGCCCACTGTACTTAGTTACATAACTACTTCTATTGCAAAACTAAGTAGCATCTCCCAGCCTGATTCCCTTCCACCAGCCAGCAAGGCTGCAGCACGTGATGTCAATTTATCTCTTCATTCTTCACATCCCTAAATAGGGTGGGTGAGAAATGTTATTGTTTTTGCTCCTGTGTGGAGAATGATATATTTTAACTTAATTACCCCTTACAGATTGGCAAATCATTCCTGACAAATTCCCCAAGAACAAGGGCTATAAAACACTCAGCTTTCCCTCCCTAACTCTTCTTGTAATTAGTGGTGTGAGCCATACAATTAAATTTGCAGTGTTTGATAAGGAAAGATGGCTGGAGTTTATCTTTAGAATTAAATTCCCTATTCCTATCCCCTCCTGCAGTGGAGCCGAATAATTCCAGTTGCCTTCTCTGAGACTCACACAATTAAAATGAACAATTGTGGCACTATTACTTTTATTACTTAAGCAAAAACAAAACAAAAACAAACAAAGGTGTCCTGAACATCCAATTTTTCATTGAAGTACCCACCTCATTGCTTCTTTTGCAAATAGCAAATCTTCAAATTCTCTGTCAAGCAGGTATCAAATTTCAGACCAAATTTTAGTTGAGTGGAGTATCAAGAAAAACCCAAATCATGTATGTTTAACAAACAACAATGAATTTTCACCACATCACTAGCTGCAACAGGGAAGTGCAACCAGGGACCTGCTACTAATACTCTGGCTGTCAGGAGGAGGATGTTAATGTTATCTGCCCATATCCTGATTTTCAGCATAATGAACCTCCTTTTCTCAGCATGACTGATATTCAGTATAGTAGTGTGGGGTGTATGTGCTCTGATTGCAGTAATAGTGCCATATTCATCACTCCAGATGTTGGTTTGAATGTTGTGCAATTTCTTTTCTGTGAGGAAAGCTGCACAGATTTCAGTTCCTCTGCTAAAATCTGTGCAGTTTCTGATTACCGTGCCATTTCCTGAACAAACTCTGAAACTTTCATATAAATGTTGTGTAGTTTCCCATCACAGAATTTTTTCCAAGTGTCCTGAAGCTATGGGACAAAAATTGTTTCATTGTTGTTGATATCCATTAGGAATCCAAAAAAAAAAAAAAGAGAGAGAGAGAGAGAGAGAGAGAGAATTACCATTCTTTCTTCTCAGAAGCTTGTATTTAGATATACATAATGCTTGAACATGGAGGTTCCCTATAAGCATCATGTGGGGGGACACATGTGGCCCATAATTTTTTCCCCCAACCATGATGTTTTTGGAAGAACTTATACCTCTGTGAAATATAATGTATTAAACCACTTTCCTTTGGGTGGAAATGGATTATTCTATCCCTGCTCAGATGCTAATGATTCTGTCTTTTTTGTCTTCATATTTCTACTTTTAATAAGCACAGGTTAATCCCAGCCTACTTCCACATTTTATTTAAAAATCCATTAATTTTTTATGTATTATTGTATGCATAGAATATGAAGTTTTCTATCCGTAAAAACTCTCATGCATTTTCATGGACACAAAAATCTATGTGTATGCCTAGTATGCCATTTTCCCCAGTATATGTACTTTGACAGACACTTTTTCTTTTTGTACATTATTTCCCCTAATGCATACCTTTTTATGCATTAGGTTTAATCAGATAATTGCATTATAAAATTCTGAGAAGTCTGAAAGCCAAAGGCAAATTGCATTATGGTTCAAGTATTGGTTCAGTTAGTGAGGATTAAATTGTTTTTTATGAAAATGTCATTTTCTTTCCTGTCCCTGCCTTTGGGAATCCCAGGAGTGTGGAATAGAATGATAATGCCTAATACCAACAGTGCACCAAGTAAAAACTTCAGTGCCTCTGGAGGCAGAAACTACATACAGAGCTTTTGATAGCATGGGACATTTTTTTGCTTACAAGGTGAGACAATTTCATCTTAAGAAGAGCACCCCACCATATAGGGGCAACACTAGAACTCCCAAAATAAAGTGTTATGACATGAGCAATGCAAGCATTGCTAACCAAAGGGTGCATTCCTTGCAATGGTTTAACTTTAGGGACAAGCCTTTTCTGCAGACAAAACTCATTTCATTTCATCAAAATGGCAGCCAGGTTAGTCACCGGAACAGCTAGAGATGACCAGGGGAAGTGTGGCCCTGTTGGTGCGCTTGGACCTCTCAGCGGCCTTCGATACCACAGACCATGGTATCCTTCTGGAACGCCTGAGAGAGTTGGGAATTGGAGGCACTGCTTTGCAGTGGTTTCAGTCCTATCTCTCGGGAAGGTTCCAGATGGTGTCGCTTGGCGACAGTTATTCGGCCAAGAGGGAGCTCAAATCGGGCATCCCTCAAGGCGCGATACTGTTGCCAATGCTATTCAACATCTACATGAAGTCGCTGGGCGAGATCATCCGGAGACATGGGGCGGGATGATGACACCCAAATTTACTTCTCTGTGTCTCGGACTGTTACAGCGACCAAGAAAGGCATCTCTCTGCTGAATGACTGCCTGAGGTCAGTAATGGATTGGATGAGGGAAAATAGACTTAAGCTGAATCCAAATAAATCTGTCAACATCTGAATTGCCTCTCCAGTCTTTCCCCTTCTTTTGGCTTCATGGCTTCAGGAAGGGAAGGAGAAGGAAAGGATGGGGCACGAAAAGGGCTACCCCTTTGCACCTCTCCCCCTCAAAAAGGACATGGGCAGGGGGCATGGGACTGCATTGGCAGAGTGTTATATTCCACCTACTTGATGTAAGATCCCAACCATGATCACCATGGTAAACATGGAAAGTCATTGCAACATTGAGTCCCAGTTTTGGGGAAAGGGTGGGACATAAATAAATATAATAATAACAACATCAACATTAATGACCACATACACATGGAGAATACAATCCAGAGCATAGGGTGCCCTGGTGGCACAGTGGTTAAATGCCTGTAGTGCAGCCATTCACAGCCACAAAGTTGCGAGTTCGATCCCATGGACTCCGAGGTCCACTCAGCCTTGTATTCTTCCATAGGTTGTTGGGGGCAATTAGCTTACACATTGTAAATCACTTAGGGGGTGCTTAAATGCACTGATAAATGGTATAGAAATGTACTTGCTATTGCAATTCTCCAACAGCTTTGGTTCTCTGGGCTTTGGGTGGAACTAGTAACTGAGAAACAAGGGGATACAACATCCCTATCAAATTTGTCCAATCTATTGATGTGTTCTAAGTATTGCTCTGAAAATTATTACTCCAAGCATGTTCACATTCAAAACTGCTACAAATGTGAAGACGATAAAGAAATGTACAGCATGATTTCACCAATGCACAAATACCTGTGTGGGAAGAAGTGGGCAAGCCTTGACAGTGAGACCATAATTCTCATTTTGTTCTTGCCTAGATTTTCTAATGTATATCTGAAAGTATCACTGTGCCTGCTCCTATATTTGTTATGAGACAAAAATGGCATTAAATCAATTCCCAAGATTTTGGCTCAAATACAATATGGCATTACATAAGTGCAGCAACTCAAGCATAACTATGTGGTGTAAGGATAATTCCCTGAGAGACTCACAAATGGCTGAGATCTTGTGGTAAAAGATGAACTCTTTACAGTTTGGATGAACTCTCTACACTTCTGAATTCCTCCAAGCCTGCAACCTGTTCTCTTGATCCAATTCCTACTCGTCTCCTAATCTCTATAGCTCCCTCCTTTCTGCCCTCGCTTCTCCATATCTTCAATCTCTCTCTCTCTACAGGCTCCTTCCCATCAGACTTCAAACATGCTCTCATTTCCCCAATTTTGAAAAAACCTTCTCTTGACCCCTCCTCCTTGTCTAGCTATCGTCCGATTTCTCTTCTCCCCTTTCTTTCTAAGGTTTTGGAACGGGTTGTCTATTCGCGCTGTCTTGAGTTTCTTGAAGCCAACTCCATCCTCGATCCCTTTCAGTCTGGTTTCCACCCAAGGCATTCTACAGAGACAGCTCTCACTAAGATTTCGAATGGCCCTTTTCAGGCCAAGGCTAATGGCCTTTACTCTGTTCTCCTTCTTCTGATTTGTTGCAGCCTTTGACACTGTTGATCACTTTCTCCCTACATTACATTACTTCTCTGACCTTGGGGTTCTCAGACTCTGTTCTCGACTGGTTTAGACTGGCAGATCTTTTGCGATAGATGCCGGGGGTCAGACTTCTTCTCCTGTTCCTTATCTGTTGAGTCCCCAGGGCTCTGTTCTGGTCCCCTTTGTTTCCTTTTACACACCTGTCCTGAGGAAAACTCATTAGCTCTTTTGGCTTTCCTACATCCTGTATGCCGATGACCCAGCGTATCTTTCCGCCCCCGACCGTTCTCCCAAGCTTACAGCAAGCCTCGTCTTGCCTCACATCGCAGTGGATGCACCATCGGCATTTGAAGCTCAACATGTCCAAGACGGAGCTTCTTGTCTTTCCTCCTAAGCCTCCTTTTCTGTCTCTGTGAACAACATTTCTATTCAACCAGTCCAGCAAGCCTGCAGTCTTGATTTTATCTTTGACTCTTCTCTGTCGTGTATCCCTCAGATCCAGACCACAGCCAAGGCTTGTAGATTCTTCTTGTACAATATTGCCAAAATCCGACCATATCTCTCCGCCTCTACTGCCAAGATCCTGGTCTATGCCCTAGTGGTCTCACGACTTGATTACTTTAACGCCCTCCTGGCTGGGCTTCCTATTTCTCACCTCCGTCCTTTAATCTCTGTTCAGCATTCAGCTGCATGCATTATCACATCCGCCCACCACTCTGACCACATCTCTCCTGTGTTGGTATCCCTTCACTGGCTCCCCCTCCCTTTCCATATTCAGTACAAGCTCCTGCTGTCGACGTTTAAAGCCCTCCATGGACTGGCCCCTCCTTACTTATCAGACCTTCTTTCTCCTCACCTTCCCACCAGGGCCCTCCGTTCTGGTAGTCAAGGTCTGCTGTCTCAGCCCAGGATTTCCTCTGCCCCATCCCAGATTCGCCCCTTTTCACTTGCTGCCCCCCCCCTCTCCTGGAACCTTCTTCCCCCACAAGCAAGAGCCATCACTTCTTTAACCCAGCTTCAAAACGGAGTTGAAAACCATCCTGTTCAGAGAAGCCTTCCCAGGCATTGCATAATTGTTGCTTGCTATTTGGTGTTCTTTTGTTGTCTGTTTATCAAACCATTTCCTGTATTGCTATGTACTGTACATGCATTATCCTACTTGAGAGTATGTATTTTCCCTGGAAAATGATTAACCATCCATTAAGAACCCAAGCCCTCCCTCCAGTCCATCTGCCTTGGTCCAGGCCTTGGAGGTAGAGAGGAACTGCTGGACCTCTTACCCTTTCCCTCCACCACTCTCTTCTCCTTCTGTGTCATGTCTTTTTAGATTGTAAGCCCGAGGGCAGGGAACCATCTAACTAAAAAGATTGTATGTACAGCACTCTGTAAATTTACAGCGCTTCATAAATAAAGGTTAATAATAATAATAATAAAACACAAAACAGAAACCTCTCTGCAGTAGCTTCACCGTGTTTGGAAACCCCAAAATAGGAGCAACAAGGCAAGAAAACTATGGCCAGAATCCTGTTGACATCTTACGGTGGCTAAGTTCCCTTACAGAATTAATTGGACAGTTTAGTCCCTTGTGGAACTTCTGCATTCAGTTAATATTTTTCAGATTTTTTCACACATGCACTGCTGTTTGTATATATATATACATGCAAATGTTCATGTACAGTGCGCCCTTTTTTTACATGGGGGATTCATTCCGGACCCACCCACCCCCACGTAAAAAAACTCGCGTATGCTTGAGCCCCATTGAAAAAATTGGTGCGGTGGCACAGCGGCACACAGGTGTGCACCCCATTTGTCTTAATGGGACGCATCGCCCCTTGCTCTCCTGTGGGCTCCCTCGCGGCTTTCAGCATATGCTGAAAGCTGCGTATGCTGCGTCCACATATGATGCGGGCGCACTGTACATAGATAGACATTCCATTGTACATTTGGTTGGAAATTTCCGTATGCATTAATTGTGTAATGTTGACATTGTTGATCATAGACTATACAGAGGGGAACCCAAGCACTCATTTAAGTTTTTGTGCAAAACCCCCTTAAGGCTGATGTTTAACTCTCCAAGAATTGTGATATAGGTTCTTGAACTCCCATTCATGGGGTGTAAAGTGAAAGGAGACACCAATATGGCTTTGCCTGGACTAACTTTAAAGAATGCTTCCATTTCTTTAGGTTTGCATACTTTTTGTTGTTGATGGTGATGTTCCTCTTGTTGTTGCTGTGTACCTTCAAGTTGTCAACTTAGGGCAACCTAAGGCAAACCTATCACAGGGTTTTCTTAGCATGTTTCTTCAGAGAGGGTTTACCATTTCCATCCTCTGAGGTTGAGACAGTATGATTGTCCAAGGTCACCCAGTGTGTTACATAGCTGAGCTGGGATTTTAACCTTGGTCTCTCAGTGTCCTATCCCAACACTCAAACAGCTACAAACAAATTGACATAGTGGAGCTTACACACAGCATATTTTGTTCCTCCCTGGCATGTAAATGTCAAGAACTTTCTAATAGCAAGAAATGAGGACTGGGTTGTTTACATGGAAGGAGAAATCTGTAGGTCAGTTTTGACATCTGGCCTAGAAAGACAACCTAAACATATGCTAGAGATGTTAGTTGGATGGAAGGTTACCTCAGCACAGGTGCAATATATTATTGACTTGGCAACTTTTGGAATATTATATTAGAGAGCTGAGCTCAGGACCCTCATTCTGTTCAGATTCTGACCTGTCAGGGTGTGAGAAAGAAATGCATTTTTCAATAAAGCTGGATCCTTGCTTCGCCAGCATAATAATAATAATAATAATAATAATAATAATAATAATAATAATAACAACAACAATAATAATAGGATTTATTTATATGCCCCCCAATCACTGGGAATCTGGGCGGCTTACAACAGAGGGGATAATAGACAGTTCCCTGCCCCCAGGCTTACAATCTAAAAAGACACAACACAAAAGGAGAAGGGAATGGTGGAGGGGAGGGGATCAGGTCCAGTATTTTTCTCTCCCTCTGAGGCCTGGACCAAGGCAGAGGGACTGGAGGGAGGGCTCTGCTTCTTCAGGCTAGCCCTGGTGGAGCTGGGCCTGCCTGGTCAACTCCCTTAGAAGCATGGCCTTCTAATTTTTCCTGGAATGGCTGGGAGAAGAAATTCCACTTCAGGTTCAACTCCAAAGAGCTTCTCAACCTCAGAAGCAAAGGATCACTACAATCTCTACACTTGCCTACCTTAACATCAGGGAATCTTTCACTCTTCCAATGAGTCAGTATGGTACAATACTGATTTTGAAACTGGAGTGAGACTAGAAGGATCCAGTTTCAAGTCCCCACTAAGATATGATCTTGTTTATTTATCCTGTGCCAGTCACCATCTTGACTTACCTTACTTCACAGAGTTGTTGTGAAGACAAAATGGAGAAGATAAGAAATTTATATAGCATCATGAACGACTTGGTAGAATGATGAAGTAGAAATGCAACACAGAAATGTTCAGACATGTTCAGAAACTGGACAGCTTCCTTAGTTAGCACAGCTCAGAGTTCTGATAAGTATTCAGGTCTGGCAGAAAACCCTCAAACAACTTTTATTTCCATGCAATTTACTTAGCAGTTCCACAAAAGGTCATTCCTCATTGGTACAGGCATATGTTAAGGCTGAAACTCATGAAAATTGCTAGTTCAGATCTCCTCTCATGATCATACTACTGGACACACCATCCTAAATGCATCTCAACCATCTTTGGTTTGGAGGGTGTGAAGATGCTCTGGCCCCAATCTTATGGAGGTTTTGATTAAGTTCCATTGAAACCTACCAAGCAGGTCAGTCATCATTCCAGTGGGATTTGTGGCTCAATCCTATAAATATTTGTCAGAAATAAGGCATAATGGATGGAATCCAAATTTAGACATACTTAGGAGATCTAATGAAAACAATGAAGCATTATTAACATTGGACTAAATTCAATTGCTTACCCCAACTAGAGTAGAATAGTTGAGCAGATTCCTTGAATCAATGGAATTTAGATAAGTGTTCAGTTCAGCAATTGATTCAATGGATTTACTCTAGTTCAGATTAGTAATCAGATTTAGGCTTTTTTTGGCTCAGTCATTTCAGTGGCTCTGACCTAAGTATGAACATTAACTGGGGCCTGTTCATTAATATGGTCGCCCATTAACAGAGCTAACTTATTCAGTGGCACCCATAACATTTAATGGTGCTTACTCCCAGTGAAATGTGTATAGGATTACGGCCACAGTCATAATTACATTTGGCATATTTAGGATTTTTTCCAGGCAGCTTGATGAAAATATGAAACCAACATGACTTTTCAAAATACATACAAAAATCTTCTTTCAAGTATAAACATCACATTCATTATGATTTCCAAAGCTCATGGCTTTTTGAACTCACAGACAGTTCTAGTTTTGCTGACACTGTTTTGGCAACACATTTTTCAAGCATTAGAAAGAATAGGATGTGCACAGTGCACACACCACAGGTACAAAAATGTACATGCAAGCAAGGTAAAAATTTAATTCCAAAAATTAGCCCCAAGAGTCCCCCATATCTATAGAGGTCTTATTTTGAAAATCCTGTGCAAAAATGGTCAAGTACTTAAAGAAACACTCGATTCTGTACTGACCCACCCAGGATTTCAGCCAGGGATAAAGTGGTATCATACTGAAGCAGTGTAGATACACTCAAAGTGATTGTATATGATGAAGTGGACTCTGGTCCATACACCCTTGTTGTTGTTGTTGTTGTTGTTGTTGTTGTGTGCCTTAAATCCATTTCTGATATATGGCAACCCTAAGGCAAACCTATCAAGGGTTTTCTTGGCAACATTTGTTCAGAGGGGCTTTGCCATTGTTTTCCTCTGAGGATGAGAGAGTACTTGCCCAAGGTCACCCAGTGGTTTTCTATGGTTGAGCAGGGATTGGAACCCTGGTTTCTAAAGTCAAAGTCCAATGGTCAAACTACTACATCTTGCTGGCTCCCCTCAGTAACATAAAACTAGAGTCACAGAACTTCAGAACTGGATGAGAGACCAGCTGCCATGTAGTCCAACCCACGGTTAGAGCATTCTTGCCAGGTAACCATCCAATCTTTGTTTAAAAACCTTGAATGAATGAGAGTCTACCACCTTCTGAGGCAGTCTGCTCTTACCATCAGGAAACTCTTCCTAAAGTTTAGCCAGAATCTCTGTTCTTACAATTTGAACTCACTGGTTTGGGCTCTGCTCTCTAGAACAGCCGGAAACAAACTTGCTTTACTATCTATGTGACAGGCATTTGGAAATGGTTATCATATCACCTCGCCTCCATACTAAACAAATCCAGCTATCTCAAATATTCTTCAGACCCCTTTGTGTCCAGACCTTTAGTTTCCAGATTCATACTGATATAAGTACAATATTCCCCACTCCCTATGACAATATGATATAAAACGTACATACTGTACAAGTATCAAAGTCCTAAAATAGCTTTTGTCATTTTGTCAGATAGAGCTTCAAGGTCATGACTAGTTCACCAAAGCCACCCAACCAAGGTAGTTTATACCAAGTCTTGTTTCACACCATTGTTCTTACAACCCTTCTCTAGGTTTTGCATCATCAAAACTTGGGTGGTGCCCACCCAGTTCCCTTGTGGAACTGATCCCTCTGCAATTGTGGGTGAAAGATTGTGTGATGCTTCTTGGGGGACAGCTACAGGCAAAATGGCATTGCTTGGTCCTCGCTGAGAATACATCTCCCTGGGAATCCCATCCCCAGAACAGAGCTGAAACCTGAAGGCTGCTTGGAAACCTCGGCGGAAGTTCTCATTGAAGAACCCATAGATGATGGGGTTCATGCTGCTGTTGAAGAAGGCCAACCAATGTGCAAAAGGGTAGACATAAATGTTAATGATTTGCAACTGATCCTCACTCAAGTCAGCATAGTCCGAGAGCATTGCTAAGGTCCACAATGGCAGCCAAGAGAGGATGAAAAGCAGGGCTACGATGATGAGCATCTTGATGACCTTGAGCTTCTTCTTCTGGACAGAGTGGCGCTCTTGGCCTTGTTTCCCACAGGCTAGCAGTGATGTATTGAAGAGGGTGATCCCTATCCGAGCATACATTATGACAATGAGAGAAAGAGGTGCCAAGTAGATATTGGCAAACAGTACAGTTGTGTAGATCTTTCTCATATCTTGGTTGGGCCAGTCCTCCCGACACCAATATATGGGGCTGGTTTTGTTGCCATCATCAAGCACCACACGGAAATGTTTTTCTTCTTCCACCTTCAGCATCACGGCAGAAGGGCACATAATGGCAATGGCCAGAACCCAAATGATAACTATAATGACAACTGCTGTCCATATGGTGAGCTTTTGTTTAAATGGATAAACAATAGAATGGAACCTGTGAAAGAGAGAAAACAGCCATGCATTGGTGAAGTTTCAACTTTTCCCATTATAGAAGGCCCTTGGTATCAACTGGGGTTTGGCTCCAGGATTCCCCATGGAAACCAAAATCCATGGATGCTCAAGTCCCAATGAATAAAATGGCATAGTAGAATGAGATCCCTTATGGCAAAATCAAGGTTTGCTTTCTGGAATTTATATATTTTTGGAATATTTTCAAGCTGTGTATGCTTGAATCCATAAATAAAGAATCCATGGATATGGAGGGCTGACTGTACATTTGAAATTTTAAAACACAGCTCCTTATAGCAGCAGCATAGATAGGAATGGTAATCAGCATGGTGCAACTCATCTTTCAGTGTTCATTGCAAGATTCAAGACTCTGTGCCTCTGAATGATGGCAGAATAATTTTATCTTAAGTATAAAATATTCTGTAAAGAGCTCCAAAGGAATTGTACCTCGTGGATTCCATGTCAATAGGGTGGTGAATCTGCTCCAGGCTTTGGTATGAACTTTAATGGTAATATTCTAAGTGCTTAAACCTATCCTCCAAAAGGTTGAGAACCTTGAATAGCTCTTTTCAAGTTCAAACCAATCCCTGTCATCTATTCAAGTCCCAATGACATGGAAACCACTAGCAGCTCATGTTTGTAAGGGCTCTATTTATATTTGGCAGGATGGTCTAGTTGTGAAAATAAAACTATGTGAGCATATCTTTTTCTTCTTCTTCTTTCTTCTTCTCGCCCTTTGGAATCCCAAATTTTTGCAAATCTCCTCTGATTCACAGGGTGCAATCACATGTTTATTCCTGTTTATTTATGATTAATTTGCATATCACTACTCAGTAAGTATTTCCAGGGTAATTCATGTACTGTAACTATAAATCGATAATGAAATTAGAGTGATAATTAAAGCAGAATTATATATTCATTGGCAAAGAGCAGGCATTATCTAGGCTCTCCTCTCCCACTAATCACTTGATACAGGCATTAATGTCTCTTTGCTTCAAACAACACTGACATTTCAAACATTTGGGGCCAGTAAAATATATTTTAGTACTATATGAACAAGCAGAAGTGAGTGTTGGGTTTGTATATTCTCACTCTTCCTCCAATGCAGCCATGAAGAAAAGAGCAGAAGCAGCTACTAACAAAGGTTTATTATTGCAATGTTCATGTAATTCTAAATTATGGTTTATCCAAAATGGTGCACTGAATCAATCTGCTGCCAAGATGGCCCAATGTTGTCCATTCTAATTGGAAGCAACTTCCAAGATTCCAGACAGAAGATTTTCCCATGATGGGATTTTCCCATAATCTGAAACTTTACCCAACTGGAAATACCAGGAAATGAAACTGGGATCTTTGACTTGCAAAGAAAGTACTATAGCATTGTGCTAAATCTTCTTGATCATAAAACCCAGATCCTACAAAACCATTCACTCACACTGCTTGCCTTCTTGCCTTTTATTTTCCTCTTTCTCTATGTCTCTTCCTCCCTAAGAAACTTGAACTATATGAGATATACATAGTGCATGACCTTTTTAGGAGAATATGTTCTCACATCACGCTTCTGGTTTGTGATTATGCTTCTATTCATGTGCAATTTCGTCTTGATTTTCCAGCACTATGCAATTATTCCACAGGTTGAAGAATCAGACAGTGAATTGTAACCTTGGGCCATAAGGACGACCAAACTGACATTTTTGTATTCCCCATTGAGTTGCAGGCTCTTAAGACAGTTGTACCTGTCAACAGCAATTGCCACCAAAGTGAAGACAGAAGCTGAGACTGATATTCCCTGGACCATACCATTCATCTTGCAGGCAATATTCCCAAAGGGCCATCCTGCAAGATATAATAAATTGTATTAGATGAAGATGTCAGATCATAGAATCATAGAATCATAGAGTTGGAACAGACCGCACGGGCCATCCAGTCCAACCCCCTGTCATGCAGGAAATCCAAATCAAAGCATCCCCAGCAGATGGCCATCTAGCCTCTGCTTAAAGACCTCCAAGGAAGGAGAACCCACTTCCCTCCGAGGGGGTGTGTTCCACTGTCGAATAGCCTTTACTGTCAGGAAGTTCCTCCTAATGCTGAGGTGGAATCTCTTTTCCTGTAGCTTGCATCCATTGTTCTGGGTCCTGTTCTCTGGAGCAGCAGAAAACAAGCTTGCTCCCTCCTCAATATGATATCCTTTCAAATATTTAAACAGGGCTATCACATCACCTCTTAATCTTCTCTTCTCCAGGCTAAACATCCCTAGCTCCCTAAGTCGTTCCTCATAGGGCATCATTTCCAGACCTTTCACCATTTTAGTCGCCCTCCTTTGGACACGCTCCAGTTTCTCAACATCCTTTTTAAATTGTGGTGCCCAGAACTGGACACAATATTCCAGGTGGGGCCTGACCAAAGCAGAATAGAGTGGCACTATTACTTTTCTTGATCTAGACACTATACTGTACTTTTATTGATGCAGCCTAAAATTGCATTGGCCTTTTTAGCTGCCGCATCGCACTGTTCGCTCATGTTCAACTTGTGGTCTACTTGGACTCCCAGATCCCTTTCACATGTGGTCTCATTCAGCCAGGTGTCCCCCATCCTATATCTGTGCATTTTATTTTTCTGCTCGAAGTGCAGTACCTTACATTTCTCTGTGTTGAATTTCATTTTGTTAGCTTTGGCCCAGCTTTCTAGTCTATTCAGGTCATTTTGAATGTTGATCCTGTCCTCTGGGGTATTAGCTATTCCTCCTAATCTGGTGTCATCTGCAAATTTGATAAGTATGCTCCCAATCTGATACCAGACAGTGAAGGATATATAGGAGGCAAGTAGGTGTAATGGAAGCAGCTATGTATGCTTCATTGTGGACTGAGCTAGTTCATATTATAAAACTGAGGGATCTATAAAGAAGGGACTTGGCCGATACATCAAAAAGTTGCACATGTGAACAATGACAGGCATTCTGCATATTTGAAAACACTTGTATTAAAATCACTATTGATAACTCAGGGCTTTTTTTGGGAGTCTACAGAATCTGCAGAACTCTTCTTCAGCACCACATTTCAAATGTGTTAATTCTCTTCCTATCAGCTTTCTTCAGTGTCCATCTTTCACAACCACATGTAGAAACTGAAATTCTATTGCATGGGCACTCGTGATTTTGTTATTTAATGGTCTTAACACTTGAGGATCCTGTCCAGTTCTTTCCTAGCTATCTTTCCAAGTCCTCCTATCCAAGGTGCCCAAATCTTATTCCCATGGATGGCCCCTTTAAAATTCAAACTAAAACCCAGAACAGATTCACTATCCCACTAGTATGGGAACTATCAGCGGTCCTGTCATTAAAATGAAACTTTTGATACTGTAACCATTCACATGACTTTGATTAGATATTTGATTAAAAAGACAAAAGAGGTGAAAGGATGGTGGCTCGCAAACATCAAGGATAATAAGTAATAAGACTCACCTGATATAATGTTATCTAATAAGGTGGTAGGCATGCAAAATATCCCCACCAGCAGATCACTGACAGCAAGATTCAAGATGAAGAGGTTGGTAACAGTGCGCATGTGTTTGCTCCGCAAGACGATGAAACAGACCACTCCATTGCCAATCATGCACAGGAGGAAGATGAGAAGGTAGGAGATGATGAAAATGGCAGCTATGAATGGCTGGTGGAGGTAAAAATCCACATAGGAAATATTGGTCTCCATGTTACAGGTGCTTGGATGTCCACTGCAGTTTCTCACATGAAGTCTACTGAAGGAAGGACTGAGATCCAGATTCTTTTTCTCCATCTTAAGCTGTGCCTTACATCAAATCAATAAATGAATAGTCAGGGAAAATGGGAAACAACAGGAAAGAATAGATCCAGGGAACAAGGTTAGACAGAAAGGGCTTTTATGCAAAAAATTCTGTAGACATTATTGTTTTCCCCAGGAAAAATCCCCAAATATAATAAATCAATAGATAATATTATGATCTCATAACAGTAAACCATTTTCTTGATAGGATTTCTTGGCAGGCCACCCTTGATGAGACACCATTTCCTTTCAAGGAGACAATCTGCATATAACTCCATCCCTAATTATTATGCTACCCCAAAATACAAAATATTTGTCATTAAAACCAGTATGAACAAATGATTTCATCCCAATATATACACATGCAGAGTTTTGAATTAAGAATGTTTAAAATTTTTCAGTATAACAACACACTTTCAGAAAGTTTATATTATTTTTATTGTTTTCTATTTTTAAAGGTTGGCTGAGATCTCGCATCCATGCAGTTTGTGCTGAGCTGCCCTTTCTGCAGATGAGAAAGCCAAATTCCCACAGTGGCTCACATGAATTGGGATACATGTCTTGTTATGGGGTGTTAATATCAATAAATATGAATATTACACTTGGTTGCTGAGACAGGATGTTGCCTGTTGCCAGAGTCTGCAGACATTGGAAGAAGTCATGCTGGAAGGTAGAGCCAAACAGTCTGGATCTGTCATAGCCAAGGCTTTTTTCAAAGTACAAACTGGAATTTCCCTCCAATCTCCCTAGAGCATCTAAGGTCATTATCAGTGTTCAGATGGCATGTTCACATTTGCTCTCTACACATGAGGCACAAGTTTTGCACTCATCACTTTAGGCACTGAACTCTCCATAGAACAACACCAAGGTCATGTTTGCACCACCCAGGGGCAACTGCTTCACTTCAGGTGACAGTATCCAAGTTAGGAAAAGGTTAAATATAGGGAAAATGAGCAAAGCAACAGGAAGATACACAGAGAGGGGGTTTCCAGGGTCTTCATATTCAACCTTCCACACAGCTGCCCTCAGCATCATTATCTCCAGACACTCAGCTTACCTAGATTCTTCTTCATGTTGGAGGATGAGAAAATCCATTTGCATGTTTTGGTCTGTAGTCCCATAATTTTATAAACCCTCTTGCTACCCTTAGATTGGTCAGGAGTAGGGTTTTAGCACCTGTGCTGTTTCTCCCCTCTTTTACTTTGAGAAACAACTTGCACTGAGTACAGACAGTTCTTTTTTATTTAAAAAAACCCACAACCAAATTGCTTTGCTGCAAAATCAGCTTGTCCTTGACCTGATTTCTTCCCTTTCACCTTATTGTGACTTGAAGTGATTCTGGTTAATAGTCTGTATTTAAACCTTTGGCCTGTAAGGTCATGCAGAGAGTTAATACCTGGAGGAGTTTTCCCCCAAAACCAGTAAGCTCAGTCTGCAACTGGAAGGAAAAAGCAGCAGCTACCCTCCTAAACATCCACTGAGTGCAATACAGTTTCAGAAGACTGGAAGCTTCTGTTCCTTCCCCTCAATAGCCTGACATTGTCCATGGCCTCTGTGCCCTGACCTTGCCATTAACCCCAAGGCAGGTGTATTATGCGATTTTCTTGGCAGAATTTGTTAAGAGGGGTCTTAACAAATTGCCTTCCTCTGAGGATGAGAGAGGTTGACTTCTCCAAGGTTACCCAGTGGTTTCCATGGTTGAGCACGAATTTGAACTTCTGCCCTTCTGTTTAATACATTATTTTTCTATTATACACTTATGTCCCTGAGAATGCTACCTAAGGGTTATTATAATGCATAGTTTTAGACAAACAAAATGCCGTACTTCTTCACAAAATATTTCAGTACAAAATATTTCCATTATGCCATTTAAAGCTAGCATGATCCATCTTTGGTGCACCAAGGCACTGGCTCCCAAGTATCAGACTATTTACTTTGGCTAAATATTTTCGCTCTTATCTGTTAAAACTTTTTTATGAACTTTGGGTCAAAAAGAAAACATGATGCATTTTATCTTGTCCATGGAGCAACAGAAACAAAGAACATAAGTAGTTGAAAGTATAAAACTGTACTAGGAGAAAAACCTTTTTTAAAGCTATTTATAGTATTGTCTGAACTTATGGACTACAATCCTCTACCTCAGTTAATATGATCCCTGGTCTGTACTAATCTATCCGCCCTAGAGCTAAAGACTTGTTAAAGGCTGTATTTAGTTGTGTTTATGTGTGTTTTTATGTATTTTATGCACTTTATTTTATTTGGTCTATGACCATAAATAAATGGTTGATTTGACTGATTGATTGATTGAAGGTTTGTTTTGTTTCTTTTTCACCATTTCCACTAAAAGCAGGGAAAGCGGCTAGCAGTATCATTAAAAACCAACGTAACAGTAAACATACCATAACAGTAAAACCTTCAAAATCATTACTACAAAACAATTTAAACACCATTTACATTAAAATCCACACTAAACACTGAAAGATATTGGTGGAAAAACTCTGTGAAGAAATGTATCTTCTTTATTTTTCAAAGAAAGGAAAAATAAAGTAAAAAAAAAATACCTCCAGCTGCTTGCATCTGCAGCGCACTGTTATAGCAGTCTGATATCTCTATGGAATGTTAGGATTTTTAGTTGAGTAAGGTATTTAGAATTCTCTCCTAAAGAACTCTAGCCTCCACTCTGAACTACAGGTTCTAAGTACTGCAATCAAACTAAAAATCCCAGGATTCCATAGGATGGAGCCATAACATTTAAAGTGGTAAGAAACTGTTATAATTCTGCCATGTGGGCATGATAGGTAGATTACATTTTAAAGAGGTAACAAGTCCCCCCCCCAAAACAAACCATTTAACATTATTTGATAAACAACTCATTTTTCAAAAACAGAAGTGGAAACCTGAAGTGGACTTCCAACGGTTTCTGGTTTTCATTTCTCCCCACATCATTTCTTCTTCCACCCTTCGGTCATTTTGCATTTTTGGTAGTCTGTGCTGCCTACGGAGGGCCCCAGGGGCAGAAAACAGACCCTCATATCCACCTATAACACTCATCCCGCATAGAAAAATATCTCAAGAAAAATATTCTTGCAAGTATCCAACAGGGTGAGTGTGAGGCAAAATGAGGGTACTGTTCCCCAAATAAGAATTCTACACATCCAATGAATGTTTCCTTCAGTTCCTTCAATTTCTAGCACTGCAGCGAGTCAGTCACTGAAAACAGTTCACACCTAGAACGCTAATATTTGTTGCATTTGTATTTCTTTGCTACCCTACCTTCTCCTTTTCTTTGGATGCCTATACTCCCCCCCAATACTCACCTGAAATTTTAAGTTACTGCAATGCTATAAATCTGGGGATTAAAGGAAAATTTCATGAGGAACAGAATTTTTTGGGAGGGACAATGCCCCCAGTCTGGCCCCTATAGCTATACCCTCATAACTATATCCCTGGTACTGCAAGTTGCTAAGAGAGGATACCTGCTTTGCTTTTCTAAAATGCCCACCCTAAATCCTGTAATACAGTGGTACCTCGGGATACGAAATACCCAGGTTACGAAATTTTCGGGATACGAAAAAATCCCATAGGGAATTATTGTTTCGGGTTACGAATGTTTTTTCGGGTTACGAAAAAACTTTTGGTGCTTTTCGGCGCTATTTTACACGGAATCGCGGCTTTTCCCCATTAGCGCCTATGGCAATTCGGCTTACGAAGGCTTTTCGGGTTACGAAAGCGGCCGCGGAACGAATTATTTTCGTAACCCGAGGCACCACTGTAGTTGGCCTCCTATACTCATGGATTCTGTATCCATGGATTCAACCATCCCCTGCTTGAAAATATTATCAAAAAGAAATCCAAAAGGCAAACCTTGATTTTGCTATTTTATTTAAGGGACACAATTTTATGCCATTGCATAGAATGGGACTTGAGGATCCATAGATTTTGGTATCCACGGGGGTCCTGGAACCAAATCCCAGTGGACACCAATAACCTGCTGTATGTGTCATCATAGCAACTTGCAGTAGCTGTGTTCTTTTTAAAACTGGTATTGAACTGCTTTGTCGGAATTGCCCAGGCTACCAGGGCTCTTTCACTTCTCAGAACACTTTGCTTTCCTCTCTGATGGAAAATAATTTTGTAACAAAATGAGAAACAACTCAGCCATCCTAATTGTTTCTTTGATGCAGAAACAGGAAGCTGACTAGCTTGCTGGAAAACAGAAAAATCTACATGATATAAAGTATTACTAATACTAATAATAATGGAAACGGAAGCATGGAAAGAATAGCTCTCTGAGGACACAGCAAGGCACATGTTATTGAAAAGAAAAGAGACAGAGATACAGAGATTTAAATGTAAAAGGTAAATGTAAAGATAAATATTAAATTTAAATGTAAAATGTCACTAACTGAGATTTGGTGCTTCACTCTTGGCCCTTTTTTCTGAATAAGTCAACATTGTTATCAAGGAACACATGAGAAATCTTGTTCACAGGGGTGTAACAATGCAGAGGGGAAACAAACAAACAAACAAACAGCTTCATTTATATACCGCTTCATACCGAACTAGCAGTGTCAAAGTGGTTTACAGTTGTAAGCTAATTGCCCCCAACAATCTGGGTACTCATTTGAGTGACCTTCTAGGAAGGATGCAAGTCTGAGTCAAGCTTGAGCCCTTTTGCTGGTATTGCTGGTTTCGATCTTATTTGTCTGGTAGATCTTTTGCAGTGGTCGCTGGCAGTCAGACTTCTTCTCCTGTTCGCTTATCTGTTGGAGTTCCCCAGGGCTCTGTTCTGGGTCCCCTGCAGTTTTCTCTCTACACACTGTCCTTAGGTAAACTCATTAGCTCTTTTGGTTTTTCCTACCATCTGTATGCCGATGACACCCAGTTGTATCTTTCCACCCCCAACCTTTCTCCAAGGCTTGAACAGCAAGTTTCATCATGTCTCACAGCTGTCTCGCAATGGATGCGCCATCGGCGTTTGAAGCTCAACATGTCCAAGACAGAGCTTCTTGTCTTTCCTCCTAAGCCCACCCTTCAACACTCCTTTTCTGTCTCTGTGGAGAACATTTCTATTCAACCAGTCCAGCAAGCCCATAGTCTTGGTTTCATCTTTGATTCTTCTCTGTCGTGTATCCCTCAGATCCAGACCACAGCCAAGGCTTGTTGATTCTTTCTATACATTATTGCCAAAATCCGACCATATCTCTCTGCCTCTACTGCCAAGATCCTGGTCCATGCCCTAGTGGTCTCACGACTTGATTACTGTAACGTCCATTTGGCTGGGCTTCCTCTTTCTCACCTCCGTCCTTTAATCTCTGTCCAGCATTCAGCTGCATGCATTATCACATCCGCCCACCACTCTGACCACATCTCTCCTGTGTTGGTATCCCTTCACTGGCTCCCCCTCCCTTTCCACATTCAGTATAAGCTCCTGCTGTCGACATTTAAAGCCCTCCATGGACTGGCCCCTCCTTACTTATCAGACCTTCTTTCTCCTCACCTTCCCACCAGGGCCCTCCATTCTGATAGTCAAGGTCTGCTGTCCCAGCCCAGGATTTCCTTTGCCCCATCTCGGATTCGCCCCTTTTCACTCACTGCCCCTCACTCCTGGAACCTTCTTCCCCCGCGAGCAAGGGCCATCACTTCTTTAACCAGTTTCAAAGCAGAGTTGAAGACCATCCTGTTCAGAGAAGCGTTCCCAAGCATTGCATAATTGTTGCTTGCTATTTGATGTTCTTTTGATGCCTGTTTTATCGAACCATTTCCTGTATTGCTATGTACTTTATATGTATTAGCCTACTAACCCCACCACCTTTCCCTTCTCCTTTTATGTCATGTCTTTTTAGATTGTAAGCCTGAGGGCAGGGAACCGTCTAATTAAAAAGATTGTATGTACAGTGCTGTGTAAATTTACAGCGCTTTATGGGGATGTTCCCACAAGGGAAACCCCGCGTTCTGAATCGAATCCAAGGAGTGGCGTTCATATTAGGATCCGATTTAAACCTAGAACGGTTCTAGAGCAACCCGCAATCGTCCCCACTACAAATCGAATCGTAGAGCGGGATAAAAATTTAAATCGAATTTTCCTCATTTAACACGTGTTAAAAAAACACTAGGGTCCGACCTATGTTTTTCCATTGATTCGAGTTAGGAACCGGAGTATTTAAATAGGAACGACAGCCTTTGAATCGGGTTGGATGGATGGGAGGAGCGGACTGCGGTGGGGGCTGTCCTTGGGGGAGTTGCCCTTTCTGTCCCCATCCGTCGTGGCTGTTGCCATTTTTTCTTCCCTCACCCCTTTGTTCGCTGTGGTCTTTCAATAAGAGATAAGGATTATTTTTATTTTTTATTTTAATGGTTTACAGGCGCTTAATCTCTTCAGCGCTTTAAGTGCCTGAAGTCTCGGCTGCTCAAGCGCCTGCATCTGCAAAGGACTACAAGGCTTCTCCCGGTGGATTGCAACCTCCCCTCTGTGTGGGGAGAGCCCATTTCTAACGGAGGAGAGGCAGGAAGGGAAGCCTCCTCTCAAAGAGGCATTCCCTGCCCACTTGGGCTCTGATCTCGCCCAGACAGGGAAGGGCTCTGATCAATGGGGGGGGGGGATAGAACCTTTCTCCCTCTCTTTCTCAAACGGAATCTGCCTTCTCCTCCAACCCTGGAAAGAGAATCTTTGGGAAGAGTGCTCCCTCCCTGCTTTGCCAGAAGCCTCCCCCATTGATCTCTGGGCTCTCTGAAGGGATTCTGCCTGGCTGTCTTGGGAGACATGAAGAGGGGATGCTGTCATGCAAAACCTATCCCATAGTTCCTCTGGAAAGAGCTTGGGTTTCCTACTAAATTCGGAGGGAAAATGTATATAAGGCTGACAGCGCTTATGACGTTTGATCGTTTAAGCACCTTGACTGGTTCATTTAAAAAAAAACCCGCCAAAAATACATCATTTCACAAACGGTCAATGAAATGGAAACGCTGACGAAAGTTAAATCGCTTCCAAATAATCTGGGTTAACATTACGTCATTCTGACGTACTATTGATTGACAGCTCCAAATAAGGTGTGGAAGAGAAGAATCGCTTTATTTAAACACAGATTTCATGCCAAGTAGGAACGCTTGCAGGTAAAAACTTCGATTTAAATAACCAGATGGGAACGAAGAATAACGCATTTCAGAACGCGAGATAACACCAGGGTTATTTTGAATCGGTTTTATTAAAAACGTTGTATTTTAAATCGTTTCAAATCTTAAGTGGGAACAGCCTCAAAAAATAAAGGATAATAATAATAATAATAATAATAATAATAATAATAATAATAATAATAATAAT
>NC_056526.1:184378847-184410019 GCF_019175285.1 Sceloporus undulatus | reverse complement strand
ATTGAATGTGCAACCTTATGGTTTTGAGTAAGTGGCTGCAGTACAGGCATTTAATCACTGCACCACCAGGACTCCTATGAGAGCATTGCTCCCACAATATGAATTTTGCAAGCCCAAAGGAAATTGTCCTGCAATGCCAAATTTCCAGCACTGCAGAGAGGGAGACATGGAAGAATGTTCACGCCAAAAGTCTTCTACTCGCTGTGTTCGCATTCATTTGGGAACTTTGTAGTTAACTGCTCTCAAGTCTGACTTCGACTTATGGTGATTTCATGAGTAAGAGAGCTCCAAGTCTCCAAGTCACCCTTTCATCAACAGCCCTGATTAGGTCTTTAAGATTCAGGTTCGTAGCTTCTTTGGTTGGGTATTTCCATCTGGAATATGGGCATGTATGAGCTTTTATTGCTATTAGCCCACTTCTTTGGATGCAGTACAGAGTGATAATAAATTTGTCAAGCTGACTTCACCTTATGCCAACAATATAAATGAGAGACATCAAAGTCATCCTAACATCAGTAGTCCTTCTCAGGTCTTGCAGACTCTAGTGTCTCATAGGGCTTGATTTCCAGACCCATCACCATTTTGGTTGCCCTCCTCTGAACACACTATGTATTATATCTTTTGTATAAGACTTTGTATTATATATTTGGATTGCTTTCGCTACATCTTTCCTTATTATTAATGCCACCCCATTTCTTCTTAGATTTTCATTTCCTAAGTAAAACACTTTGCAATCCTCTGACTCGGAATGTGTTTTTTCTGTCCAGTTTAACTCACCCATCCCAGGTATTGCAAAGTTTGTATGCTCCATTTCTTGTTTTACCAAGTCTAGCTTCCTGATTCATGCTTCTTACATTCCATGTTCATCTAATATGTGTTGTGCAGCTTCACCTCTGAATGTGTCAACAGCAAAACGTCCTTTTAGCTTGAGTTCAGTTGTGTCACTAGCCACAGTGCTACTTTTTAGTTGTCCTCTGTGCACCAGTAATTCACTGAGTGGCATCTGAACTGGGATTCTCATCTTCTGGCACTATCTCTTGCTTCATTTGGGACTGTCTCAGTAGCTGTTTGGCATATTTAGTCTGGCTTCTCAGCAAAAGGTGAGAGACCCTACTAGGAGCACTGTTGGAATAATCAGAGCTTCTTGACTCACAGAAGCACACAATCCCACCACTGTGGAAAGGTAGTGCCAAGGTGAACTTGGCCTGCGCCTTTTCTTTGCATGCCTAAACTGTACAGTGTGCCCGCGTCATACACAGGTGCACTTTACGCAGCTTTAAATGGGGCTTGAGCATGTGCGGAATTTGCTTTACGTGGGGGAGTCTGGAATGGATCCCCTTCATATAGCAAGGGTGCACTGTATTTCTAAATGCTTGACTGAGGTTTTTAGTTATTGTAATGATAGAAAGCTGGAGACTGAAGGAAAATTTTATTTCAGGCTGCAGAATTCTTAATTTTGTCATCTCTATAGTTATAAAAAAAAAAACACTGCATGCCAGATGGCTGGGCTCAGTCAAGGAGGTCATGAGTCTGAATCTGCAGGACGTAAGCAGAGCAGTGGGCTTGGAAATGCCTCATCCACAGGGTTGCCATGAATCGACAATACTTATAATACAATACAAAACAATACTTATACTGCTAAAAAACTGGAGTTAGACTATTTCTCCCTTCTGAGCTGATGTTTAGTAGCTAAATCTCTGGTATTTCAATCAGCCTTTTTAGTGATGCAGAAGTTGGCTTCCTATTAGAAAAGGGCTTTCCTATGACCAGTGACCTAGGTATTGGCACTGAGTAGAACTTGCAGTTCTCTAAACATGGGTGTCCTGCTGCTCTTCCCCTTGCATCATAAGTGGGACTGAAGTCATTGACTTCACAGACTGATGCATGTATGCCAAGAAAATCTGGACTTCCACATTAGCTTGTGGTATCAGCTCCAGAAGCCTGGCAGCAGGAGCGCTATTTGACCTCTGGAATTTTAACCGACATGCTCAGAGCTTAGCACAGGAGCTTAGCACAATGACTTTTATGGATCACATTCTCCAGAATCCATCAGCAAGCATGGCCAGTGGAATCTGGGCATCATGCTATTACTTGGACTTGAGCGAAATAAAATATCTCTAGGAAGAAAGCACAAGAAAGTTAATATAATATACAGAAGTTAGTTCTTGCCAACAAATCTGCCGAGGCATGTAGTGTTGGAGCTGTATGTTTATAAGGTTTCCTTGATTTTAAAAGCTGCCTGGATCACAGAGTATCTGCATTCCATCTCATCTTTTCATTGGCCTCGGGAGAAGAATTTGTTGCTGTGTCACATTCAACCTTGCCAAACCCCTCCTGATATTTCCAGCTTGTGACATCTTTCTAGAAAACAGCTTGCAAGCCACTGAAAAAGCAAACAAATAAAATCATGCTCAGTCCAAGCAAAGCAGATTTCTTCTGCCAACATCTTCTGCCAGAGGGAAAAGAGGCACAACAACCAGTTGATACTGAAAAACTGAAATTGATGGTTGTGATAAACAGCTCTGCAGTCTTTCAAAGGACAAACAGATGGGACCATTTGGAAAGCTCTGGAAAGGAGCAAAATAAAAGGAAGCATAAGTACATTGTGCTTCTAGTTAGTGGCATTACTAGGAGCTATGAGGGTATGTGGACCATACCGGTTGAAAACCCAGAACAGGGGTGATACTCCAGAACAGGGGTGACACCTGATCAGGCCTCCTCCTGCACTCCTTACTGCCACCGCAAGTATGACAACATTGAGGCACTGAAGGAGATGGCCACTCCTTTCATCCCACTCATCAGTAGAATAACACAGTGGCACTAAGGGAGACGTCCAAGCACACTGCCCCTCAAGCCTTATTCCCTACACCACGTGACACCCAGGATGGGGATGCCACTGCTTCTGGTCTCTCTGCTTCCAGATCTTGTGTAAGTGGCAAGAATATGAGCATTTCGTTCCCTTGCATTTCAAATTGTTTTATGCAAGACCTCCAGACCAGTGACATCACTAGGGTTGGTGTCACCCGGTGCGGTAACTTAGGGTGCCACTCTCTACTGACCTCCTCTCATTCCACACTATACAGAATCCTTATTGGTAACCGTTGTGACATAAACAACTAGTAAAATTAAAATTATGCCTTTAAATTACACTATCATATGCACAACCTAAATGTATTTACATGTGCACATTCATGTGGTTAAAGTGAAATTTTGGTAAGATGTGATGTTTTTAAAGAAAATTTAAAAATAATAATTTTATTTAAAACATTTAAAAATGTACTTTAATTTTACACACACACACACACATGAAGCCTCTCCTTTCTCCTCTCACTGAGCTTCGCCCCACTCACACTATCCCTTCAGCGTTTGAAAAGAATGCAGGTGAAAGCCATAGCCCATTTCTATCCAAATATTTGGGCAGATATTTGGGAAGCAGTGGTGTCACCCCCACCTTAGGATGTCACCTGGCATGGCCCACACCCGCTCCACCCCTTAGTGATGCGCCTGCTTCAGACCATCTGTTGTCAACTGGCTGGTGACCCCCCAGTGTTCCATACTCTCCAATTTTCCCAATCAGCACCTTGCAGATTTCCTTTAATGTTCAGACTGCAACCCAGAACAGATTCATTTCTTCCCTTCCTGCCTACACATATGCACACATTCTCAATGTACACAACTGCACATGTGATGACTTTGAACATGCGTATGCATTGCACATGAGGGCACATTTGCACACTATACATGGATATGCTTGTATATTTGCTTGTGCATTCACAAGTGGTATGTTGGTTCAGTTGTGCAGTGTTGCCTTTCCACACAAGGGATGCACAGTACTAACATTTACAGGAAGCCCCCGCTTATCTGATGGGTTAGAGACCAGAGGGCAGTCATAAAATGGAATTGACTAAAAAGTGGAACTCGGTTCTTTTTAGCTTGCAAATGAATTTTGGCCAGTGACAAAAATGTAAATAACATATTATATATCACTTTTGAATGTGTGGAAAACCAAGTAACATATCCACAGATTTGTTATCCACAGATTCAACCATTCATAGCTTGAAAATGTTTTTTTTTTTAAAATGTAAATTCCAAAAAGCAAACCTTGATTTTGCCATTTTACATAAGAGACAGCATTACTGTGCCATTATATTTAATGGGACTTGAGCATCCATGGAGTTTGGTATCCGGGGGTGGGGGGGTGGGGGGGCTGGAACCAACCCCAATATATACTAAGGGTCCACTGTTATATGTACTGAAGATATTTACACAAGTCAACCCGCATCTTTATTTCTTGGAGAACTTGGAAACTGAGTGTGACAGCTGGCACTTCAGATTTTACCACTTCGACTGTTTATCCCACTTGCAAATCTTTCCACAAAAGAATGACTATTTTAAAAGACCTATTTTCATTCAATAATATTAATACTAATAATATTAATACCAAAGAAATCTAACACACACACACCTTCTGCCCAAAGTCTACAACTCCCTGAATCCCACATGATTGAAAGATTTGAAACTTTAATCCCAAAAGTCATTTTCTCCAAGGTCTATAAAGACACAGACACAGCTCTCAGATACTTTGCCTGCCTTGACTTGATAGTGCTTTTGTTATCTGGCTAACTTTTAACTAATTTTTATTTTAAATCTCTGCTTAAATGATGTGCATAATGTGTAAAAAGAAAGGCATTTCTTTTATTTCAGCATAAGTTTTCATCAACTCATTTCCTTCAGGTGTGTGCATCAATTAACAGCCTTAAAGATTCCACAAGTTTCTTGGTTCTTTTTTTACATTGAAATAGCTGCATATTTTTTCAGAAGTGTATTATTGAAAAAAGCATGCAGAGAGACTCACTTTAATCACCTAAGTCTGAAGTAAATGGGGAAAAGTGTGTGCAAATTAGGAAAGATGCATAAATAAAAGTGCACAAATTTCAGTGCTGGCTTTAAACACTAAGTTCTGCAACCGATACAAAAGAAAGACAGGACAAAGATGCACATTGCTTTAGAAAAGCTCAATAAAATTTAGACTGAGATTTTCACATCCTTACTTGTAGCACACCAACTTATTAAACCAGCAACCATTTATCACATCTGCATGGATTCTTATCTCTTACTACCCACAGAAAGTACATAAATTCAATCTGTTGCAAAGTCTTGAAATACTCTCTCTCACAATCAATCTAGGTTTCTTTTAATTTCTTAAGAAATTTTCTTAAGAAAATAGGGAGAAGGACAGCTGGGGTGATGGATTTGTGATGATTGAGGAGTGAAGCTACTCATGACATTAAATCCATTAGCTGTTGTGACATCTATTTTTTTAAAAAAAAACAGTTAATAATTATTGAGGGATTTTGACTGAGACTGCAACACAAAGGGGAGTTACTTTAATCCTCTGTGTTGTTGTTCACTGCTTTTGAGCTGACTTCTGCTCACGGTGATCCCATGAATGAGACACCTTCAAGACCTCCTATATTCAACTGCTCTGCTCAGGTTCTGCAAGCTCAGGGCTGTGGCCTATTAGATTGAATCTGTCCATTTGGTATGCAGTCTTCCTCTCTTTCTACTAGCCTCCACCTTTCCTAGCATTATTGCTTTTTCTAGTGATTTTTATCAATTTCAATGTTTTGTTTTTTTCTGTCTTAGAATCTTAAAATTCAAAGGAATCCAAAGGGCCATCTGGACCAACTCACTACCATATAGGAACACACAGCTAAAGAATTCTGAAAGGTGCCCACTGAATGTCTGCTTAAATATCTCCAGAGGATGAGTCTACTACCCTCTGAGGCAATTCATTCCACTATCTTGATTCCATTCTAGTCCATGTCCATACCAGACTCAATTAAAAAAAAATAACTACAAGTCTGCACACATAGGCCTAAAATCAATTTTCAGTCCCAACTAGAATAGTCCAATTGAGCCAATGGAAATTATGGCTGAGTTCTTCCATTGGGAAAGCCTATTGTAAAGTTCCACCCAAGTGAAACTACAATATGCCCTGTCTCTCTCTTCCTTGAGGATTCACCTTCCTACTCCAGGTTCCACCTGCCATGGTCAGTTAAATGTTATTGTGTGCCTTCAAGTTATGTTGGACTTATGGCGATCCTAAGGTGAACCTATCAATGTCTTCCTTGGCAATAAAGACAGCTCCTTGTATCCATGGGAGTTCTGTTTTGCTCCAACCTCCCATAGATGTCAAAAGCCACAGGACCTCAAGTCCCACTGGTTTTAATGGCAGTCTGCCATGTGCATGACCATGATGACACAGCTGTATGCATGCACCACCATAGAGGTGAATGGAGTGGGACCATCCATTGATGCTCAGATCTGTGGATGGAAAGCCTGTGGTTGGGGCAGGTAGACTATATTTGATTGGGGGTGGATTGCATTTACCTTCCTCTGAAGCTTAGAGGATGTGAGTTGCCCAAGGTCACCCAGTGGGTTTCCATGGCCAAGGGTGATTCAAACCCTGGTCACCAGAGTCATAGTCTAACATTGAGACCACTACACCATGCTGGCTCTCAGACATTTACATATCCTTCAACATTTCACAGATAAAAACTAGGACACACATGGGCTCGCAACATCAGAATGTGGTCAAGATGTTGAAAGTTATTAATGAAGGAGACCATACAACCTAGGAAAAGTTGACGGAGGTGGGATACAAACTGCCCAAAAGGGGCAGTCTCCCGCCGCCCTGGTTTGCTCCGCGAGGGAGCCGCAGCAAGCAATCTGCACGGCTTCATCACGGAACAAAAAGAACCCACAAAAAGCGGGTTCTTCTTGCGGTGCGCTTGTGATGCCTCAATGCGCCAATGGCACACTTGTGGCATCACAAGTGCACCGGGACATGTGGACGCTAGGCATCCGTCACGTCAAAATGGTGGCGCCCATGTAGTCAGGGCGCCACCATTTTTCGCTCACAGTACATACTAGGATTACCCTAGTACGTACTGGGGTTAGGGAGCGTGTGAATGGTGTGCGCTCCCTAACCGTACTTCCGCTGCCACCACGCTACAAAATGGAGGTATGTATCCCGCCAGAGTTTGTTTTTGCTTGAGCCTCCTGGGAAGGGAAAAATTGTGCCCTCTCCCTTCATTTCCTCTCCTCCCCAGCACTGAATTCACCGAGTCCAAATTACTTTTCCTCTTTGAACTCATTCTGCAACCACTGAAATAAACTGAAGACAGAGGAGTTTATCAGACAAGGGAAATTGGAAGTATAATACAATGGCAATCCGAACGCAATCATGGGGTTTAATGTTATTGTGTGATAGACTACCACATGCAATTTCGGGCCATGGGAAGTCGGTCCGAACGCAATCATGGGGGTTCATGTTATTGCGTGATAGACTACCACAAGCAAATTTGGGCAATGGCATGCTATTTTCAGGCAATGGGAAGCCAGTTCGAACGCAATTTGCATTCAGGTAAATTTGCTGAACTAGCAAATTCATGTGAATGCATTTTGGCCCCACTTTCTTTTCATTCAAAATTAAGAGAAATTCCTCATGTGTGATAAACTCCAGAGGGGGAAAGTGGGGGGAGGAAAGAGTAACTGACTGAGAAAGTGAGATGACAGGGAATTAGTTGGGGCTGGCTTTTTCAAATTGGGACAATGGGAGAGTACACAAACCAACAATTCATATGGCTGTATGTGCAACCAGTTAAAAGGAACACAAACCTCATGTTTCCCTTTACACATACATAAAGAATACAGCACACACAGATGCTGCAAATTTACATTTTTTGTAGAGCATTTTTTAACCTTTTTAATTAGACACTTTGCAGGATAAAAGGCAACTTGCAAAACCCATGTTATTTATTCTGTAAATGCTTGTGAACCTTTTCCCACCTTCCCATTCCTTGCTTATGCCTTACAGTTGCTGGGAACTACATGATGAATAATAGAAGCCAACTGGTGGAAATCCTTCCTAGTTTTTTCGGCACCTATTAGCCTCCTGCCAAGATCCTCTGCATTGCAAAAGGGGAGGATGACGGAAGCAGAGATCATTCAACCTCAGTTATTTTTAAAAGGTAAATGGATTCAGCTGATGCATCTGACAGTAACATCAGGCACAGAACTGTTTGTAGGGAGAAAGCTATTCAACTAAATAAAGACACTGATATTTGTTGATGAAGAGACAAATGAGAAAAATGAATGCTCCTCATGCCACTTGCATTTTTCTGCAAAGGACAGACATATTCCTAGGGATGCTCACAATCGGATCCCCATCTGAACATTTCTGTGGATCTTAAAGGTCCAGAGAAGCTGGATAGTGATCCTGTTCTTCCTTGTTTAATGCTCCACATCCAAAGTGTGGAACCTTTTTCCTCCCATAGTCTTACCACTTTCAAGTTGAGACTAAAGAGCAGATTTGCTATTCCAGTGACTTGGGAACCTCTAGCCAACACTGATCAGGCTGTCCTGGAAGAAGCAAAGCATGATCCACACACACCCCCCCAGAGCTGTTTTTGAGCCCCCAAAACATCTGTCTCCACTGCTAGAAAATTTGGTGGCCTGCCATTCATTTTTGGCAATGCATCAATTGGGGGGGGGGGGGTTGTTCCTTTTTGCTTCCCTGCACAGCACAGTTGAGGAAAACTTTGTTCCTACTTTAGATCTGCTGTCACTCGAGCCACATTTGGTGATACATGGTGTGGTGCATGTGCCATGAGATCTGGAGCTCTGAAAAATGACCCCCATATTTGCCAGAATCACTTGTCTCTGCATTAGGCAGTGACAGCCAACCTGCCTCTCCAAATATTCCTCACTTTTGGAGAGCAGCAGCAGTCCTACATCCTGTAAATTAGTCTTCTGCCCCCATGTGAGGGGGCATATGCTATTCCTAAGTTTTGTATTTGAGGGAAATGAACATGAAGGTCATATACCTTCCAACATTTCTCAGATGAAAATGATGACAGATGGCCAAGCATTAACCACATTTGGTCAAGGTGGCAAAAAGTATTAATGAGGAAGAACACTTGAGCTAGAAGATGCTGCAGCAGTTGGCTTTTGTCCAAAACTCCATCCCCTCTTTTCCTCTTCCTCCTGTTGAGTTAAGTGAGTGCAAACTACTTTTGCGCTTTGAATTTAGTTTGCAGGAACAGAATTAAACCCAAGACAAAGAAGAAAAGTGAGAGAAACTGGAGCTTTTTAGAGCAGCTGAAAAATGGGGATGACAGAGGATTAATCTTTCTGTCCCTGTTAAATAGGGATGGTATGTGGTCACAACTGAGGTTGCTTTAAGGCCCATCATACGACACCCTAGCCTAGGCCAACTGTGGCCAGTGGCTACAGCGAATTTGCTTTTGATTTTATTCCAAATGCAAAAGGAGCTATCAGAGGTACTGAATCTATGTTGGGGATAGGGTTGAACATCCTTTTTCATTTATGTGCATGATCCTGAGGTCTTTAAATCAATAAATAAAAATGAATAAATTAAAACATCAACTTGTTGAAATCACAAAACATTGCTTGTTAAAATCACAGTTATGCAAATACATTGAAAAGTTGTTCAGTAAAATAATTAATATTCTATGCTGTATTTTAGAATATAACCTGAATTTTCCCAGTTCCAATTTACTTCTCCATGTTGATCCTGCTGAAACAATTAGCTGCCAGTGACAAGAAGCTATAAATGGAAGTGCATTTTGTATCAAAGCCAAATATCGTTAAAATTCTTGTTTTGTTTAGCAGCACACTGCACATGAATCAGACTATTCACTCAATCTGCCCTTGAGCAGATTGACACACACACAACAGACAAGGATAAGCATATATATTCCCTCATATCCCTCAACGCTGAAAACCTTTTTTTAATTAAAAAACAAGGAGTACACTACTTAACGAGTTGTCAGTACAAGATGTCTTACAAGACATAACTTATTCAAAACTTCTAGCCCACTGCTAATAAAAGATATGGGACTCCACCGCCCCCCCCACACACACACACACAAATTGGCACCACCGATTTTTAAAAAACAACATCTTATTGGTATTTTGGTAGTGGAATAGACTGCCCTGGAGGGTAGTGAGTGCCTTCCAGTGCTTCCCAGCTAAAAAAACAAACAAATAATAATAATTAAAAAAACCCAGGATGCATGTGGATTTTTTTCAGGTATTTCACAATCTGAGATTGCCGGTGTGTTCAGAGTCCAATTGCTCAATTTGTTCTTAGACATTCATATTCATTTATGCATATCTACACTTCAACCAGAATCAGATCACTCTTTAGGCTGATGTCTTGTCACATCCAGACCAGAGAGGCTTGTATATGGGAAATCCAGATGATTAATAATAATAATAATAATAATAATAATAATAATAATAATAATAACTTTATTACAATCCAGATGAATTGAAGCACCTAGATTGGGCACTACGAGCTAATGGTTACTCCAGCTCAGACATCAGAAGAGCTGCCAGACCCAGAAAAACCCATAGGAGCGAAGACCAACAACCACCCAAAGGGAAGGTACAATTGCCCCTTTGAATTCATGGGGGATCTGGTCCGGACCCCCCTCCCCCAAGTTCAAAATCTCATGCATGTTCAAACCCATGGGCTTGAATGGGGCACGTGCATCAGGGGCATGTGCCGTAGTCACGCGCCCCATTAAGATTAATAGCAGTTGCCCCTCCTCAGATTTCCAAGTTCACGCATTTCAAGTCCTATGTCTATGTTCTCTTTAGGAATATCTAGGTCCTCCAGTGCAACTCTATTATCAATTTTAACTAAAAGTTGCACTGAAAGACCTAGAGATTCCTAGAGAGAACATATACATAGGCATTTGTAGCTCCTCCAGCACAGTTCTATGGTCAGTGTCTGTCGGATGTTGACCACAGAGTTGCTTTGGAGGACCTAGAAATTCCTAGAGAGGTGTCCACTCAGGTAAAAACATGGTGTTTTTGTTATTTGTGGTTTTTGCATATTCACGGGGGTCTTGTGCCCCTAACCCTAGCGAATATGGAGGGACAAGTGTATTTTTTTTAATTTAAAGTTTTAATTTTAAAAAATTCTGGTGCCCTGCTTTCTTCTCCCACCCATCATCTCTGAAAGCATTTTAAAGAGATACATGCAAATGCCACAATTTTCCTGATAAAATACAAGTGTTTGAGCAAAACACACACCCCACACACCCCACACCCCTAGTGACACCACTGATGGTGTCTCCTGTCTTGGCCTCCATTCTTCACTGCAAAATATTTTTTCTGATCTTTAGAGCAAGGGTAAGGAACCTCTTTCAGCCCAAGAGCCAAATTCAATTTTAGAGGAGTTCCCAGGGGTCAGATTCTAAGAGGTAAGCAAGCCAAAAGCTGAATGCAAGGACCACCACCATCCCCAGTCTCACTGCTAGTAACCCAGATTTAGGAGACCCATTTCATACTTTTCAATGAAGGTTTATTTATTTATATATTCATTTCATTTCATTTCTATGCCACCTTTCTCCCAAGAAGGGACCCAAGGCAGCTTTCAAGATAAAAACATTTCAAAACATCACAGTAAACATTTTTAAAAACAATTAAAATCATCTATTTAAATATGACCAAAAGACAGGGAAAGCAATCCTGAATCCTAAGGTGCATGAACACTATAGAAATCTTGCTGTTTGACACCACTTTAAATGTTGCAGAATCCTGTGGAATCCTGGGATTTGTAGTAGAGGCACCAGCACTCTTTAGCAAAAAAAGGCTAAAGACCTTGTAAAACCATAAATCCCAGGAGGATTCCACTAGATAGAGCTAAAACACTTAAAGTGGTGTCAAACGGAATTATTTCTGCAATATAGATACACCTCTACTTTTAGTCCCAAACAGAGTAGACACATTGAATACAGGGAATTTACCAATGTGTAAATGTGCCACTGAACAACTGAGGAGCTCAACAGACTGTCCTTGTTAATGTCAGATTGGAGCCCCAGCAACCATATGCCACAGTCCCAATCTGGCCTTTTCACAGCACAAAAGGGAGCCGCAAAAAGCAGCTACTTTCTGTGCCATGGAAAGGGTGCCATGGCTGCCAGTGCCACAGCTTTTTTGGCACTCCTTTCATGCTTCATCATCTGGATGCAGCACCAGAGGAGCACTGTGATGCCATTTGGTGTGGCTCACAGTGTCATGCCAGCATGGGGACAGAGTCGGGGCATGTGTCGTGCAGATGCCATGTCCCCACTCTGCCCCCATGCCAACCTATATGGCTGGTCTGTACCCCCTGTGAGTTACAGTACCTACTCCAGTTCAGACTAACCAACAGGATTAAGGCCAAACTATCTCTGAACGGAACACCCTGAGACACTGATGCAGGGAAATGTCATCTATGCCATCCCCTGTAAATAGCACCCCCCCCCCCCCCATAGCAGACAACCAAGTGGGTGGGGAAAACCCTCCTCCAAGGATTCATTTCACAGTCTAGGATCTGGACACTCCAAGGTGGTTTCAACACTTGTAGAATCCAGTCCACTTCCAGGTAAAAATCTTTTCACAATAAAGAATAGGAATCTAAAATATACTAGAACAACACAAGCAACACCTTTTGAGGTTAAGCTCAGAATTAGGAAAAGTAGCTTTCTTGGAATACATGTGCCAACGACTATGCAAGGTAATTTTTGGATTTGAAAACCAAAACGTAACTTTTTCAAGCTCTGCACCACAGATGGACAATTCTGTGTGCATCAGGTGTCAATACTCACTCCCAAGTGTCCTCACAGTCTACACATACACATACAGGCACACAAACACAGAACAAGCTCAAATACGTTTCTTTTCCTTTGCCGCCCCTCTCAAAATGTTGCATGACTTCCTATAGCCATTTTGAGAGGGACTGCAGAAGAAATTGGAGGTATTTGGAGGAAGTACATGGTTCTGGGATGCTTGTGTGGATAGGGTGATATTTGTATATGTTTCAGTATGTTTGAGGGGTTTTCTGCATGGTCTGGTGGCAGATATTGCCCCAAAATCACACCGAAAAATTAACTGGTGACTGGTAAAGAATTCAGGGGCCATAAAAGTGAGGTTAATCCCTGGGGCTATTTTTTGAGGGAACCCCATTGCTTGAGAGAATCTAAACAGATCTTTTGGTGCAGTTTTAGACAGGAAAAGGGAGTCACAATTCACCTGTGGTACTGGCTATAGCCGCCATCACTCTGTACTTGTTGTTGTTGTGTTCCTTCCAGTCATTTCCAACTTTTGGTGTGGTTAAGGTGCTAGTTCTGATAATCGTAAGGTCAGAATATTGGCAATTCAAGGCCCGAGTAACTGGGTGACCTGCCATCACTAGTCCCAGCATCTTCCAACCTAACAGTTTGAAAGCATGCAAATACAAGTACCTAAATAGGTACCACTTTGATAGGAAGGTTTGGCATTTGGTGCAGTCATGCTGGCCATATGACCATGGAGTTGTATTTGAACAACATTGGCTCTTTTGCTTAGTAATGGAGATGAGTACCACTCCCTTGTTAGCCATAGTGCATTTTTCTAAAATTTTGGTGTGTGTGTGGTATTCCTTATGACCTCAAATGGACCCTGCCAGGCTGTCCACCATTATCCCCAGAGCAGCAGGACACATAGATAATGAGATCAGCCTCATGAGACCCCTTGAGAACAATACCCTTCGGACTTGCCCAACAGGTAGTTTGGGAGTTGCTAATGGGACTATCATCACCTCCAATAATCAGAAGAATATGTGATGATTGTCTAAGATCTCTCACCTGATGAGCCTGCTATCAATTTCAGATCCTTCCCATTTCCCTTGATTGTTGACAGACTGGATCACCTCACCCAAAACAATCAGATACCTTTGTGCAAGCAATCAAACACCTTTGCCAGAGGGTAGTTTTAGCCCTTAAAACCCCCTCTGTGTGCTACTCTGGATTTTAAGGGGACAACACATTACTTTGCACTTCCGTTCAACCAACGTGCTCCGAACAGCTATGTCTCACTCCCATCTCAACTAATTGGACTCTGGATGCAAGCCTCATCTATCGTAATCTCCATTAGTGGTGCCTCAACCTATCCCTTGCTAATTCCTGATTTCCTGATACATGAATGAATGTGTGCTAGCACATTCTGTGTGATTTTTCCCTTTAAATAAAAATAAGACTTTAATTGGAGAAGCTTGTCTCTGCTTGATTTATTAATTCCCTGGTCCCTTGGTATACAAAAAGGGAAACGATTTTGCTGGTCCCTTGTAGCTAGTCCCCTCTCAATTTTGAACAAAATAAAATTCCCCTAATTAGAGTTTTCGCTACGCCCTACAGTCAGTTACAACTATATATGCATGTATACTTTTTCTTTTTTGTGGGGTTTTTGGGCTATGTGACCATGTTCTAGAAGAGTTTGTTCCTGACGTTTCGCCAGCATCTGTGGTTGCCATCTTCAAAGATGTTTTTCTTCAGAGATCACAGATGCTGGCGAAGCATCAGAACAGCTCTTCTAGAACATGGCCACATAGCTCAAAACAACCACAAAAAACTATGGATGCCGGCCATGAAAGCCTTCACCTTCACTTTACCTTTTCCTTTAAGGTGAACCTATCACAACGTTTTCTTGGAATGATTTGTGTGTGGGGGGGGGGGCTGCTTTTGCCTATCTTTGAGGCTGAGAGACCATGACTTGCTCAAGGCCACCCAGTGGTTTTCCATCACTGAGTGAGGATTTTTCTCCAGAGTCTCAGTCCAACACCCAAACTACTACACTATGGTGGCTCTGCAATATTTAACAACAAAAAATACACATTTGTGAAACCTAGGAATTGACTTTCAGCCATTTGTAGAGGGGTTTTTTTCTCTCTCTCCCATTTTGGAGGAATTTGGAGCAGTTACTGTCGTCTGTACAGGATCCCAATGGCAGAGAACTGACCTGCAGAAATGCTGCAGTTGCCCTTAAAATTTGAATTAAAACATCATAACAACTGTTTAAAAAAAGAGCAGTAGGCGGAGATACTGTAACCTTACTTTCCATGGCATTTGTCCTGAGTACAGGAGCTTTCCAGCCAGATTGTACAAGATTTAAAAAGTGCAGTAATACCATGGAGATAAATCCAGTTACTGAAAGGTGAACAGCAGGACTGTTCTTTCTGTGGTATACGTTGCAGACCTAGGAGTGAGAACATTTTGTTTCCTTCTTCAGATCCCAGCTGCATTTTCTTCTTGCCCCCCCCCCCCCTCCCCCCACCCCCTGCTTTTAATTTTTCTTTGCTTCCAGCTTGGCACACATTGTTCCTAAAATACACTTTTTTAATGTACTCAACTTGGTACATTTTTCCAAATTAATAAATTATTACTGGCATGTGTTGTCTACAAATACACACAAGTTCAGTCATTACACATTTAGTTGCATCCAGTTCAAATGTGGAAGTAAAAAAGGAGAGAAAGGATGTAATATTCATGGCTTCTCACCAATGCTGAGAAAGTAAAATATGGGTGTGTGGTTTTGGTAAGACTTTCTGCAGAGTACTGGATAAACTCATTTGCAAATCAGCTGGGCTTCATTTCTTTCTCCATTTTGTTTTAGAGGGATGGCAAAGAAAGCCTGTAAGATTAAGAAACCACAGGTAAGGGAAGAAAAATAGGATTTACATTTGCCAGTATCCAATCCTGTTGCAGTGCCAGAGGTAACCCATAATGGCATAGAATACATTGGAACTTCACATCCTGCAGGTGCCAGATTGCTCTGTTCTAATTAAAAAAAAAAATAGATTCTGAACTGACCAAAGCAAAGCCCTGGCAGGAAAAAAAATCATCTATCCATGATATATCACTGCTAATACTAGCTCACCTAATAACTATTAAGGATGTCCAATATCAGTAGACAAAGTCTAACAGTGAAGACAGTGGCACCTGGGAGCTCCCAAGTCAGAACCAAAGCTTTAAGGGAATTCTCCAAGCTGCTGAGAGAGCCAATGTAGTGTAATGGTTTGAGTGTTGGACTAGGACTCTGGAAAACAGGGTTCAAATCCCTGCTCAGCCATTGATGACCCTGAGCATGTCATATCTCCCAGCCTCAGAAGAAGGCAAAGGCAAATCTCCTTGCCAAGAAAACATCATATAGGGTCACCTTAGGGTCACCATAAATCAGAAATGATGCTAAATCCTTTTAGGAACAGGATTAGGGAATTCCCCACTGTGCTGCACCAGTGGCATTACCCGGCATGAGCAGAAGCTGGTGCTCCCCATATTGGTGAAGCATTGGATCGATTATGGATTTTTGTCCAAACTTTATAGGAGTTACCCAATATGATGGATCAGTTGTGTGAACAGGGTTCTGTACTCTGAAGGACTCCATTCAAGCCTGAACTCAAATCTGGAATGAATTCACCATCCTACTGATGTAGCAGCCATCAGCAGCCAGAAGGCAATAGCTAGCCAACCTGGACTCCCTTTTGCAAACTGTGGAAAACTTATTTGGGGGGGGGTGTGCAACTTCTAGATTCCCCCAGCCAGCTGTAGCCATACTATTCCTAGATCCTGGGAGTTAAAGGCCTCAAAATGACTTTTTCAAACTCTGTCTTAAGTACAAATATATCTCTCCATAGCAGACCAATGTTCTATAAGGAACTGTCCAACTGGGAACAAGATAGCTCAACACAAAGTTCTCCCAGGAGAATTCATCCTTTATCCAAGTGTTTGTCCTTTCTGTCTTGAAGTCAGTTGGGAGGTTTGAGTAGAATCAAGGCTTTTATGATGATCTGAAGACTATACAGAACTCCAGGGGAGGTAACAAGTTGTCCTCCATCACAGCTATGGCCATCATGGAAACAAAGGTAACTAAACTCTTTCTCATAGAGACAGTAAGATTACTGTGTGATCCTTTGGGGAAAACCCTCCTTAGATCTCATTTTCTCTAGCACCAGTGAAATAACTGTGTTTTTTCTTTTTTTAAATATCTGACATTTTACATGCCTTGGTTGGTATAGTCAGCCCTCCGAATCTACAGTTTCTGCATCCATTGAATCAACCATCTAGGGCTTGAAAATATTTTTTAAAAATTCAAAAAGCAAACCTTGATTTTGCCATTTTATACAAGGCACACCATTTCACTACCCCATTGTATATAATGGGACTTCAGCATCCATGGATTTTGGTATCCATGAGCTGAGTTCCTGGAACCAATCCCCATCAGATACCAAGGTCCCACTGTATGAAGAGATTAAGATTTCTCTAGCATCTGGTGTATTCTGAAAAAAATGTATTCACATAGATAATTAAAAACAGGCATTAAAAGAATGTATAAAACTGAATGGAGGGTTTACCAATGAACTGAATGCAATCTGAAAGCAGCCCCATGTTACATAAATATGAAACAGTTGCTACAAATCTTTGAGATGAAAAATTTCTTTCATTGGCATTTCTGATCTCAGAGCTTGCCGGTTTTCATCCGTGAATCAAACCAAAAGTGACACCTCCTCTTTCAAGATTGTACTAGGCATCATCCAAGGCTGACACACTCCATCAGCCCTTAATTTATCAGTTTTCTGAAACATTTTTGTTACTGTTATTCATCCAGGACCTGGAGCAGCAACTATTTGGTTATGTATGACAAACTGCTTTCAATCTGAATGCCCAGAGATGATAAACAAACTGAAATGGAATCTGGACAAAATGAAGGTGCTTATTATTATAGCTCCATCTGCAAGCATCCAAGATTTTACCAATGACTTGGATGAAACGATAGAGGTTATCAAATTTGCAGATGACACCAAATTAGGAGGAGTAGCTCATACTCCTGAGGACAGGATCAAAATTCAAAATGACCTGAATAGATTAGAAAGCTGGGCCAAAACTAACAAAATGAACTTCAACGGGGAGAAATGTAAGGTACTGCACTTAGGCAGAAAAAATTAAATGTAAAGATATAGGATAAGAAGAAGAAGAAGAAGAAGAAGAAGAAGAAGAAGAAGAAGAAGGATGAAGGATGGGGGACACCTTGCTTAACAAGACTGCATGTGAAAGGGATCTAGGGGTCCTAGTAGATGACATGTTGAACATGAGTCAACAGTGTGATGGAGCAGCTAAAAGGCCAATATGATTCTAGGCTGCATCAACAGAAGTATAGTGTCCAGATCAAGGGAAGTTATAGTGCTACTCTTTTCTACTTCGCTCAGGCCTTATCTGGAATACTGTGTCCAGTTCTGGGCACCACAATTCAAAAAGGATGTTGACAAGCTGGAGTGTCCAAAGGAGGGGGATTAAAATGGCGAAGGGCCTGGAAACTATACCTTATGGGGAGCGACTTAGGGAACTGGGTATGTTTATCCTGGAAAAAAGATGACACAATAACCCTGTTTAAATATTTGAAAGGGAGTCATATTGAGCAAGCTGGTTTTCTGCTGCTCCAGAGATAGGACGCAGAGCAATGGATTCAAACTGGAAGAAAAGAGATTCCACCTCAACATTAGGAGGGACCTCCTGACAGTACCAGCTGTTTGACAGTGGGATACATTCCCTCAGAGAGTGGTGGAGTCTCCTTATTTGGAGGTCTTTAAACAGAGACTGGAAGGACATTTGTCAGGGGTGCTTTGATTGAGAGTTCCTGCATAGCAGGGGGTTGGACTGGATGGCCCTTATGGTCTCTTCCAACTCTATGGTTCTACGATTCTATCATTCTAGGAGCACCAATTCATCTTTTCAATGAGTTGCAAGGAAGCCCTGTACTGTTTGAGCTAAAACTTTGTTAAAGACAAATCTTATGTTCTCCGACTTGGATTTGAACACAGTGCAGCTTATGTTTGCGCATGCATGCATGCTTAGGAAGTGGAAACAAAGAATGCAAAACATTTCCAATGGCAGTAGACTTTTTTTTCCCAACTAGCAAAGAAGAACCAGCAAATAGTTTGCAGATCATAAAAATGAGTTAATGGTCCATATCTCTCAGGTGAGTTGAAAGCAGGTGAAGAATTCAGGTTACACATTTTTTAAAAAAATCTTTGCATTTCAGATTTCATTCCCCCCCCCCCTTCCAGAGAAAATATGTGCAGCTCCTTTTAAGATGTATGCTTGGTTCAGATGATATAAAAATAAATATTAAAAATATTTTTAAAGATTTGATATTTAGACTATTTCATATTTTAAAATATTTTAAAATAAATATTAATTAAATACATATTTTGTAAAAATAAGAATAAAGTCTTTGCATTTTGGATTCCATCTGCCCTCGAAAGAATGTGTGTGCAGCACTTTTTAAGAAGCGTGCTAAAGTCTCTGAGTTCCTAGCATCCTCTTAATATCATGAGTTCTCCCAGAATAATCATCAAGGAAGAAAATATAATGCAATGGTGATCTGAATGTGAAACCAACTCCTGCCTGGGTAGAGGAAAAAGGATAATCAAATTTGAAGGATATCCATGCCAGTTGTTGCTCTGGAATATTGTGGCATAAACTATTACAAGCGGGCAGACACACACACACACACACATATATACACACATCTATCTAATTCCTCAAAGAGCCATTCAGAAGCTTACTTACTCTGTCCTTAATTGGGATTTGTCCATAATGGCTATCATTTCATGTCCATGGCAGCTCCTCTTGAGTTCCAGCCATTATCGGCATGTGAGATTTTGAACTGAGAGAGACAGCAGAAGAAAAGCAAAACCCAAGGTGGATTTTTCCTGGTTTCTGAATTAGAGGAGGGGGGAAGAAGTCCCTCCTTAAAGGGAACCAGTGTGATATAATAGTTCGAGCATTGGGCTAGGACTCTGGAGACCAGGGTTCAAATCCAGGCTCAGCCATGTAAACCCACTAGGTGAGCTTGGGCAAGTCACACTCCCTCAGCCTCAGAGGATGGCTAATGGCTAAATAAACCCTCTGAAGAAACTTGACCAGATAGGATAGGTTTGCCTCGGGCAAATCACACTCTCTCAGCCTCAGAGGATGGCTAACAGCAAAAACAAAAACAAAAAAACCCCTCTCTGAAGTAAGTTGCCAAGAAAAACCCGAGGTCGGTCGGGTTCATCACTTTAGGGGTCGACATAGGTCGTAAGGACTTGAAGTCCCACAACCACAACAACTACCACAACAACCTTGATGGGAAGACCCATTTCTCATCCCTGAGGCTCAGAAGGGGCACTTTCTGGGGCCCAATGGATTTGCCCATGGCCGACTCTTGATTTCTGGAAGCCATGTCTACTTAGCCTTGGCCTGTTGGCATTTACCTTGCAAGCTCCTTGTGGGCATCTCCTGTCCTCTGTTGCTCATGAAGAATGACTTGTCCTGGCAATGCCAGAGTAATATAGAAGAGAGGCAGGGAGGAGCTAGGAAAGATGAGAACCACCAGACAGATTGTAACCACAACTCCCCTCAGCCCCTGACAGGGCAGGACGATGGGGGTTCCAATCCAAAACCCTCTGGAGGACCTGTGATAGGAGGACCAAAGGAAAGCCTGCACTGTGCCAAGGGATGGGGACTTTCAGATGGAGGACAAGGTGCTGAAACATGGAGGAAGAAATGCGAGGACCTTCCCAAATGAAAGCAGAAAAACACTCCTAGGAATATAAGTGGATGTTTCTTGGCCAGGCTCAGCATGGAGGGAGGACCCTTGGGAAGGTGGCAATGGAAATGGAGAAGATCTGGTCAACGTGGCTTCAGCATCTCTTTCCTAAGGAAATCACTTCCCAAATTTCCAAGCCAGAAGCATGACTGCTTTGCTGGAGGAACTTCCCCCAGCCTCCTCTGGGGTCTCCTCAGTATTTCTTCCAAGGCAGCCAAGAAGTGCTTTGGGGAGGCAGTTTTCTCTCTCCCTCAACCATCCTTCCCCACACCTTCCAGGTTGTACTACAGAGCCTATCATCCCCATCCCCATCCTTACACAGCAAGTAAGCCAAAACGCTGGGGGAGCTGGGCAGTTTTCTCTTTCCTTCACATCAGGTCGCCTAAACCATTCTTCCCCACACTTTTCAGATTCTACTGCAGATCCTATCATCCCTTTCACTCAGTTCACACACAGTAGAACTTCCTTCCAAGTGAACCAAGCAAAAGTTCTTGGGAGAGGCAGTTTTCTCTCTCCCTCACATCAGACTGCCTAAACCAGCCCTCCCTGCACCTTCCAGGTGGTATTGCAGATCCCATCATCCCTATTCCTCAATACACACGCACGCACGCAGCAAGTAAACCAAGCAAGAAGTGCTGAGGGGGGCAGTTTTCTCTCTTCTTTGTCTAAACCATCCCGTCCGAGTTGTACTGCATATCCCATCATCCCCACCCCTCCATTCAGCACACGCACACAGTAGGTAAACCACGCAGAAGTGCTGGGGGGAGGCATATTTCTCTGTCCATCGCCTAAAGCAGCTCTTCCCTCACTTTCCAGGTTGCACTGCAGAGCCTATCATCCCCAACCCTCAACACATACAGACGCAACAGGACTTCCTCCCAAGTAAACCAAGCAAGAGGTGCTGGGGAGGGGGAGCAGTTTTCTCTCTCCCTCGCCTAAAGCAGCCCTTCCCACCCCTTCCAAGTAGTACTACAGATCCCATCATCCCCATCCCTCCGGTCAACACACACACAGTAGATAAACCAAAGAAGACGTGCTGGAGGGGGAGGGGGTGAAGAGCCAACTATCTCTGTCTCTCGCCTAAACCAGCCCTTTCCTCATCATGTAGCTTCTACTACAGATCCTATCATCCCCATTCCCTCTTTCTCACTACACACACACAGCAAGACTTCCAAATAAACCAGGGACGAAGTGCTGGAGAGGGGGAGGCAGTTTTCTCTGTCCCTCGCCTAAACCAGCCCTCCCCGCCCTTTCCAGCATGTACTACAGATCCCATCATCCCCATCCCTCAATACACAGCAAGGCTTCCTTCCAAGTCAACCAAGCAAGAACTGTTGGGGGGGGGGGAGAGGCAGTTTTCTCTCTCCCTCGCCTAAACATCCCTTCGCGTTCCTTCCAGGTTGCAGATCCCATCATCCCCATCCCTCCAGTCAAGACCCTCCCCCACGAGGCCAGACAGAAGACCCCGCACTCACCCGCAGCGTCGGGAAAGGCAAGCGGATCCCGCAGCGACAACAGCGCCAGGGAAAGGACAGCGCTGAGCCCAACGTTCCGACTGTCGACCGGCGCGGAGGGCAGGATCCGAAGGGGCTCCGCTTCCATCCTCGGCTTCTGCCCGAAGCGAGACCCCGCCAACGGAAGGGAGGCGGCGGCAAAGGAGAGCCTGCCCCCTGTCCCGTCCTCGACCCGGCTCAGACGCGCGATTGCTAGGGCTCAGTCTGCTCTGGATTTCTGAGCACTGTCCTTTTTGTGAGCCATTGAGCCTTCTCTGTCAGAGAGCTCTGGTGCCAACGCAAACTACAAGTCCCAGGATCCCCCAAGCATGGAGCCAGGGCACTTAAAGCGGTCTCAAAGTGGATGGTTTCTGCAGTGAGAATGGAGCCTGAGTCAGCTAGTCTTTCCTTCCTTTCCTTTTTCCTTCTATCCAGACAGAATGATTTCACATTCAGATCCCCAGTGTGATCATGATGATTATGATCAAATAATAAAATAATAATAATAATAATAATGTATATTATTATTATTATTATTATTATTATTATTATTATTATTATTATTATTTTCTTATATCCCACCTTTCTCCCAATACAGGGATTCAGGCAGTGAATATATTTTATTCCTTGATGATGCTACGAATTCAGAGAACTAAGGCACGCTTCTTAAAAAGAGCTGCAGGCTTTTTCTTTAAGGGGGAAAAAGTTTTGCAAAATATTTAGTTCTGCAATATCCATTTAATATTCATCTTAGAAATTTTTTTTTAGATATAGCATATTTTAAAGATTTTAAAAAATATTTATTTTGACACAATCATTTTGACACCGTCGAAATTCTTCACCTGTTTTCGACCGCCCTGAGAGCAATATTGACCACTTTCCTCATTTTTAAAAATAAGTCAGGTCATTTGCAGATCTACAGGTTTTTTACTAATATTATTATTATCATTATCATTATTAGATTTTATTCCTTGGTGATTGTTCTGAGAAAACTGCAGATATTCAGTTTGGTCCCTTGGCTTGCCACTTTTCTTTTGCTGCCATTTTCTATATGCAAAAGTGATGTTTTTAAGTTCAAAGGCAAGCTAAGTCATCTCCGCCCCATTCTTCTGAAGCCACACGGTTAGCTTGTACTATAGATCCTATCATCCCCATGCCTCAGTTCAACAAACACACACACCAGACAAACATTCACGTTTCCATGGAGATGATGGGACCTGGGGTGGGCAGGTGATGGGACCTGAGAGAAGCTTATGGAGAGTGAGGTGACCTTGGGCAAGTCACACTCTCTCAGCCTCAGAGGCTGGCAGAATGTCCTCCCACACCACCCTGCATCTGCTTGATGTTTTGTGGTCAAGTGGGGATACTCAGAAAAGACCGTGAAAGGCTCTAGACTCTCTGACTCTTTCTCAGGTCCTCCCATGTCATGGGGGGCTGCCATAATTGTCCACTTTTACCAGGGAGAAAATGTAGGACAAATTCAAGACCAAACTGTAGGGCAACTGCAGGACAAAACTCAGCTCAAAATGTAGGACATTTAAGGTCCACCATTTTTCTTCAATGTCCTACATTTTGGGCTGAGTTTTGTCCTGCAGTTGTCCTACAGTTTGGTCTTGAATTTGTTCCACATTTTGTCCCTGGTAAAAGTGGACAATTATGGCAACCCTCTCTCCCTCTCTCTCTCCCTCTCTTGCTCTCTCTCTCTCTCTCGTTACGAGGAGAGAGGATTGGAGAGAGGAGAGAGAGAGAGAGAGAGGAGAGGGAGAGGGAGGAGGAGAGGGAGAGGAAGGGTTTTGGAAGCTAAGTTTGGCACAAACCACTCTCATCTTCCCCCAGCATGACATGGGAGGACCTGAGAAAGAGTCAGAGAGTCTAGAGCCTTTCACGGTCTTTTCTGGTATCAAGCAGATGCAGGGTGGTGTGGGAGGACATTCTGCCAGCCTCTGGGCTGAGAGGTGTGACTTGCCCAAGGTCACCTCACTCTCCATAGCTTCTCTCAGGTCCCTCATCTCCATGGAAACGTGGATGTTTGTTCTGGTGTGTGTGTTTGTTGAACTGAGGCATGGGGATGATAGGTCTTAGTAAAAGCTAACCGTGTGGCTTCAGAAGAATGGGGGCGGAGATGACTTAGCTTGCCTTTGAACTTAAAAACATCACTTTTGCATATAGAAAATGGCAGCACAAAGAAAAGTGGCAACCAAGGGACCAAACTGAATATCTGCAGTTTTCTCAGACACTCACCAAGGAATAAAATCTAATAATGATAATGATAAATATATATATAGTAAAAAAAAAACTGTAGATCTGCAAATGACCTCACTTATTTTAAAAAAATAGAGAAGGAAAGTAGTCATCGCTCTCAGGGTGGTCGAAAACCGGTGAAGAATTCCGACGTTGTCAAAATGATTGTGTCAAAATAAATATTTTTAAAATCTTTAAAATAGCTATATCTAAAAAAAATTTCTAAGATGAATATTAAATGGTATTGCAGAACTAAATATTTTGCAAAACTTTTTCCCCTTAAAGAAAAGCCTGCAGCTCTTTTAAGAAGCGTTCCTTAGTTCTCTGAATTCGTAGCATCATCAAGGAATAAAATATATTCACTGCCTGAATCCCTGTATGTGGAGAAAGGGGGATATAAGAAAATAAATAATAATAGTAAATATACATTTTTTATTATTATTATTATATTTGATCATATCATCATGTCACACTGGGGATCTGAATGTGAAATCATTCTGTCTGGATAGAAGGAAAAAGGAAAGGAAGGAAAACAGCTGACTCAGGCTCCATCCTCACTGCAGAAACCATCCACTTTGAGACCGCTTTAAGTGCCCTGGCTCCATGCTTGGGGGATCCTGGACTTGTAGTTTGCGTTGTGCACCAGGCTCTCTGACAGAGAAGGCTCATGGCTCACAAAAAGGACAGTGCTCAGAAATCCAGAGCAGACTGAGCCCTAGCACATCGCGCGTCTGAGCGGGTCGAGGACGGGACAGGGGGCCGGCTCTCCTTTGCCGCCGCCTCCTTCCGTTGGCGGGGTCTCGCTTCGGGCAGAAGCCGAGGATGGAAGCGGACCCTTCGGTCCTGCCCTCCGCGCCGGTCGACAGTCGGAACTTGGGCTCAGCGCTGTCCTTCCCTGGCGTGTTGTCGCTGCGGGATCCGCTTGCCTTTCCCGACGCTGCGGGTGAGTGCGGGTCTGTCTGGCCTCGTGGGGAGGGTCTTGACTGGAGGAGGATGGGGATTGGATCTGCAACCTGGAAGGAACGCGAAGGGATGTTTAGGCGAGGGAGAGAGAAAACTGCCTCTCCCCCCCCCCCAACAGTTCTTGCTTGGTTGGACTTGGAAGGAGCCTTGCTGTGTATGAGGGATGGGGATGATGGGATCTGTTAGTACATGCTGGAAAGGGCGGGAGGGCTGGTTTAGGCGAGGGACAGAGAGAAAACTGCCTCCCCCTTCCAGCACTTCGTCCCTGGTTTATTTGGAGTCTTGCTGTGTGGTGTGTGAGAAGGAAAGGGAATGGGATGATAGGATCTGTAGTAGAGCTACATGATGAGGAAAAGGGCTGGTTTAGGCGAGAGACAGAGTAGTTGGCTCTTCACCCCCTCCCCCTCCGCACGTCTTCCTTGGTTATCTACTGTGTGTGTTGATAAGGCGGGGATGGGGATGATGGGATCTGTATACTTTGGAAGGGGTGGGAAGGGCTGCTTTAGGCGATGGACAGAGAAATATGCCTCCCCCAGCACTTCTGCGTGGTTTACCTCTGTGTGCGTGTGTGCTGAATGAGGGGTGGGGATGATGGGTATGCCGTACAACTCAGACGGATGGTTAGACAAAAAGAAGAGAGAAAACTGCCCCCCTCAGCACTTATTGCTTGGTTTACTTGCTGCGTGCGTGCGTGTGTATTGAGGAATAGGGATGATGGATCTGCCATACCACCTGGAAGGTGCAGGGAGGCTGGTTTAGCAGTCGACTGTTGAGGGAGAAGAGAAAACTGCCTCTCCCAAGAACTTTTGCTTGGTTCACTTGGAAGGAAGTTCTACTGTGTGTGAACTGAGTGAACAGGGAGTATAGGATCTGCAGTAGAATCTGGAAAGTGTGGGGAAGAATGGTTTAGGCGACTGCCCTGATGTGAAGAAAGAGGAAAACTGCCCAGCTCCCAGCATTTTGGCTTACTGCTGTGTAAGGATGGGGATGGGGATGATAGGCTCTGTAGTACAACTGGAAGGTGTGGGAAGGATGGTTGAGGGAGAGAGACAAAACTGCCTCCAAAGCACTTTCTTCTGGGCTCTTGGAAGAAAGACTGAGGAGACCCAGAGGAGGTGGGGGAAGTTCCTCCAGCAAAGCAGTCACTGCTTCTGGTTGGAAAAATTGGGACGTGATTTCCTTAGGAAAGAGATGCTGAAGACACGTTGACCAGATCTTCTCCATTTCCATTGCCACCTTCCCAAGGGTCCTCCCTCCATGCTGAGCCTGCCAAGACACATCCACTTCTATTCCTAGGAGTGTTTTTTCGCTTTCATTGGGAGGTCCTCAGCATTTCTTCCTCCATGTTTCAGCACCTTGTTCTCCATCTGAAAGTCCCCATCCCTGGCAAAGTGACAGGCTTCCTTTGGTCTCTAGCACAGGTCCTCCAGAGGGTTTTTGATTGGAACCCCATCGTCCTGCCTGCAGGGCTGAGGGGCGTTGTGGTTCAATCTGTCTGGTGGTTCTCATCTTCCTAGCTCTCCCTGTCTCTTTTTATTACTCTGGCATTGCCAGACAAGTCATTCTTCATGAGCAACAGAGGACAGGAGATGCCCACAAGGAGCTTGCAAGGTAAATACCAACAGGCCAAGGCTACAACGGCATGGTTCCAGAAATCAAGAGTCGGCCATGGGCACATCTATTGGGCCCCAGAAAGTGCCCCTTCTGAGCCTCAGGGATGAGAATGGGTCTTCCCATCAACGGTTGTTGTGGTAGTGTTGTGGTGTGGGACTTCAAGTCCTACGACCTATGTCGACCCCTAAAGTGATGAACACCGACCGACCTCGGGTTTTTCTTGGCAACTACTTCAGAGAGGGTGTTTTTTTTGTTTGTTTTTTGTTTGCTGTTAGCCATCCTCTGAGGCTGAGAGAGTGTGATTTGCCCCAGGCAAACCTATCCTATTGGTCAAGTTTCTTCAGAGGGTTTATTTAGCATTAGCCACTCCTCTGAGGCTGAAAGGTGTGTGACTGCCCCAAGCTCACCTAGTGGGTTTACATGGCTGAGCCTGGATTTGAACCCTCGGTCTCCAGATCCTAGCCCAATGCTCGAACTATTATACCACACGTTCCCTTTAAGGAGGGACTTCTTCCCCCCTCCTCTAATCAAGAACCAAGGAAAAATCCACCTTGGGTTTGCTTCTTCTCTTCTCGCCCACCCCCTCCGACCCCTCACTCTTACCTCTGCCCCCTCTCAGCCAAATCTACATGCCATAATGGCTGGAACTCAAGAGGACGCTGCCATGGCATGAAATGCATGCCATATATGGACAATCCAATTACGGGCAGCATCAGTAAGTAAGCTCTGAATGGCTCTTTAGGAATTAGATAGATGTGTGATATACTATAATAATGTGTGTGTGTGTGTGTGGTGTGTGTTGCCGTTGTAATAGTTTATGCCACCATATTCCAGAGCAAAACAACTGGCATGCTATCTTCAAAATTTGATTATCCTTTTTCCTCTACCCAGGCAGGAGTTGGTTTCACATTCAGATCACCATTGCATTATATTTTCTTCCTGATGATTATTCTGGGAGAACTCATGATATATAGAGGATGCTCGAAACTCAGAGACTTAGCACGCTTCTTAAAAAGTGCTGCACACGCATTCTTTCGAGGGCAGATGGAATCCAAATGCAAAGATTTCTTATTCTTTTACAAAATATGTATCTTAATATTTATTTTAAAATATTTTAAAATAGAAATAGCTAAATATAAATCTTAAAATATTTTTTAATATTTTTTATACTCATCTGAACCAAGCATACATCTTAAAGGAGCTGGACATATTTTCTCTGGAAGGGGGGGGGGGAAAATGAAATCTGAAATGCCAAGATTTTTTTAAAAAATGGTAACCTGAATTCTTACCCTGCTTCAACTCACCTGAGAGATCTGAACCATAAATCATTTTTATGATCTGCAAAACTATTTTGGTGTTCTTCTTTTAGTGGGAAAAAAAAAAGTCTACTGCCATTGGACTGTTTTGCATTCTTGTTTCCACTTCCTAAGCATGCCATGCATGCGCAAAAAAGCTGCACTGTGTTCAAATCCAAGTCGGAGAGAACATAAGATTTGTCTTTAACAAAGTTTTACTCAAACGTACAGCGCTTCCTTGAACAATCATTGAAAAAGAAGAAATTAGCGTGCTCCTAGATGTAGACTCATAGAACCATAGGTGGAAGAGACCATAAGGGCCATCCAGTCCAACCCTCTGCCATGCAGGAACTCTCAATCAAAGCACCCTGACAAATGGCCTTCCAGTCTCGTTTTAAAGACCTCCAAATAAGGAGACTCCACCATCTGAGGGAATGTATCCATGTCAAACAGCTGGTACTGTCAGGAGCCCCCTAATGTAGGTAATGATCTCTTTTCCTCCAGTTTGAATCCATTGCTCCACGTCCTATCTCTGAGCAGCAGAAGAAAACCAGCTTGCTCAATATTCGACTCCCTTTCAAATATTAAACAGGTTATTATTGTCATCTTTTTTCCCCAGGATAAACATACCCAGTTCCCTAAGTCGTCCCCATAAGGTATAGTTTCCAGGCCCTTTCGCCATTTAATCCCCCTCCTTTGGACATCCAGCTTGTCAAACATCCTTTTTGAATTGTGGTGCCCAGAACTGGACACAGTATCCAGATAAGGCCTGAGCGAAGTAGAAAAGAGTAGCACTATAACTTCCCTGATCTGACACTATATATTCTGTTGATGCAGCCTAGAATCATATGGCCTTTTAGCTGCCCATCACACTGTTGACTCATGTTCAACATGTCATCCCTAGGACCATAGATCCCTTTCACATGCAGTCTTGTTAAGCAAGGTGCCCCAATCCTTCATCCTCTTCTCTTGTTCTTCTCTTCTTCTTCTTTTCTTTTCTTCTTCTTCTTCCTTCCGCTATTATCCTATATCCTTTACATTAATTTTTTCTGCCTAAGTGCAAACCTTACTTTCTCCCGTTGAAGTCATTGAGTTTGGCCCAGCTTCTAACCTATTCAGGTCATTTGAATTTTGATCCTGTCCTCAGGAGTCGAGCTACTCTCCTAATTTGGTGTTCATCTGCAAATTGATAACCTCTATCGTTTCATCCCAGTCATTGTAAAATCTTGGTGCTGCAGATGGAGCTATAATAATAAGCACCTTCCTTTTGTCCAGATTCCCTTAGTTTGTTTACATCTCTGGCCTTCAGATTTGAAAGCAGTTTGTCTACATAACCAAATAGTTGCTGCTCCAGGTCCTGGATGAATAACCAGTAACAAAAATGTTCCAGAAAATGCTAAATTAAGGGTGATGGAGTGGTCAGCCTTGGATGATGCCTAGTACAATCTGAAGAGGAGGTGTCCTTTGTGTTGTTTGATTCTCACCTCCGAGCTGAAAACCGGCAAGCTCTGAGAATCAGAAATGCCAATGAAAGAAATTTTTCTCTCAAGATTGTAGCAATGTTTCATATTTATTGTAACATGGGGCTGTTTCCGATTGCATTCAGTTTCATGGTAAACCCTCCATTCAGTTTTTTACATTCTTTTATGCCTGTTTTTAATTATCTATGTGAATACATTTTTTTCGAATACAACACGCTGCTAGAGAATACTTAATCTCTTCATACAGTGGGACCTTGGTATCTGTGGGGATTGGTTCAGGAACTCAGCTCATGGTACCAACAATCCATGATGCTGAAGTCCCATATATCAATGGGGTAGGGAAATGGTGTGCCTTGTATAAATGGCAAAATCAAGGTTTGCTTTTTGAATTTTTTTAAAATCTTTTATAAGCCACGATGGTTGATTCAATGGATGCAGAAACTGTAGATTCGGAGGGCGACTATATCAAACCAAGGCATGTAAATAATGTGATATTTAAAAAAGAAAAAAACCACAGTTATTTCCACGGTGGGCAGAGAAAATGGGATAAGGAGGGGGTGCCACAAGGATCACACAGTAACTTACTGTTCTATGAGGAAGAGTTAGTTACCTGTTTCCATGATGGCCATAGCTGTGGGTGGAGGACAACTTGTTACCTCCTGGAGTTCTGTTAGTCTTAGATCTCATAAAAGCTGCATTGATCTACTCAAAACCTCCAACTGACTTCAGACAGAAAGGACAAACACTGGATAAAGGATGAATTCTCCTGGGAGAATTTGTTGTTGAGCTATCTTGTTCCCGTTGGGACACTTCCTTATAGAACATTGGGCTTGCTATTGGAGAGGATAATTTGTACTTGACAGAGTTTGAAAAAAGGTCATGTGGCCTTAACTCACGGATCTAGGAATAGTATCTGGCTACCGCTGGCTGGGGGATCTAGAGTTGATCCCCCCCCCCAATAAAGTTTTCCACAGTTTGCAAAGGGAGTCAGGTTGGCTAGCTATGGCTTCTGGTGCTGATGGCTGCTACATAGTGGTTGTGAGATTAATCCAGATTTGAGTTCAGGTTGATGGAGTACTTCAGATGTACAGAACCTGTTCAAACAACTGTCCATCCTATTGGGTAAACTCCATATTAGTTTGGACAAATCCATAATCGATCAATGCTTCACCAATATGGGGCAAAGCACCCGCTTTGCTCAGTCGGGTAATTCCACTGGTGAGCACAGTGTGGATTCCCTAATCCTGTTCCTAAAAGATTTGCATCTTGTTGTTGGTGCCTTCAAATCATTCGATTTATGTGACCCTTAATGTGACCCTATATGATGTTTTCTTGGCAAGGAGATTTTCCTTTGCCTTTTCTGAGGCGGGAGATATGACATGCTAAGGTCCTCATGGCTGAGCAGGGATTTGAACCCCTGTTTCCAGAGTCACCAGTCAAACACTCCACCATTACACTAATTGGCTTCTCTCAGCGCGCTTGGAGAATTCCCTTTTAGCTTTGGTTACTGATTTGGACGCTTGCCACTGTCTTCACTGTGACTTTGTCTACTAATTGGACATCCTTAATAGTTATTAGGTGAGCTAGTTTAGCAGTGATAT
>NC_056526.1:184359197-184378822 GCF_019175285.1 Sceloporus undulatus | reverse complement strand
TCTCTCTCTCTCTCTCTCTCTCTCACACACACACACACACCCCTGCAACTGGAGACTCTGTCTCCCCCTTCAAGACCTTTCTGAACTCTGCAGAGTGTTATAGTTTTTTTTGTGGGTTTTTCAGGCTATGTGGCCATGTTCAAGAAGAGTTTCTTCCTGATGTTTTGCCAGCATCTGTGGCTGGCATCTTCGCCACAGATACTGGCGAAATGTCAGGAAGAAACTTTTCTTGAACATGGCCACATAGCCTGAAAAACCCACAAAAAACTATGGATGCCAGCCATGAAAGCCTTCGATTTCACTCTGCAGAGTTTTCTGGTAATGGAGGAGAAATTGATTAAATTTGTTCCTCTCTGTGAGAGCAAAGCCTTAAAAAAAACTTTACACTGATGGGGTTGTGTGAGGATGGTGCATTAATGAACTGAAAAACTGAATGTGCAAACCAAAGAGGAAGGCATGATTGTAATGTAAGTTGCACATCAGCCTGTGCAATATGCAATGTGGCACAGTGTCACCACTCGCACATCTCTGCTTCTACAGCCTTCCACTGGATACAGACATCGACATCAGGCAAAAATGTCCAGTTGTTTCTTTGAAGGAATATGCAGACATACATACATACATGGTGTAGTGGTCTGAGTGTTGGACTATGACCAGGTTTCAAATCCTGGCTAAGCCATGGAAACCCACATGGGCAAGTCATACTCCCTCAGCCTTAGAGGATGGCAATGGCAAACACCCTCTGAAGAAACTTGCCAAGAAAACCCCAGAATAGGTCAGCCTTAGGGTTGCCAAACTAACAAAATGAACTTCAACAGAAAGAAATGTAAGATACTGCACTTAGGTAGAAAAAAAATGAAATGCATAGATATAGAATGGAAGATACCTGGCTGAATGAGACTTATACATGTGAAAGGGATCTAGGAGTTCTAGTAGACCACAAGTTGGACATGAGTCAACAGTGCGATGTGGCAGCTAAAAAGGCCAATGCAATTTTAGGCTGCATCAATATTGTGTCCAGTTCTGGGCACCACAATTCAAAAAGGACATTGAGAAACTGGAACGTGTTCAGAGGAGGGCGACTAAGGGCTGTCCGACAGTGGAACACACTTCCTCGGAGTGTAGTGGAGTCTCCTTCCTTGGAGGTCTTTAAGCAGAGGCTGGATGGCCATCTGTTGAGGATGCTTTGATTTGGATTTCCTGCATGGCAGGGGGTTGGACTGGATGGCCCTAGTGGTCTCTTCCAACTCTATGATTCTATGATTCTAAGTATAGTCTCTAGATCAAGGAAAGTAATAGTGCCACTCTATTCTGCTTTGGTCAGGCCCCACCTGGAATACTGTGTACAGTTTTGGGCACCACAATTTAAAAAGGATGTTGACAAGCTGGAGTATGTCCAGAGGAGGGCAACCAAAATGGTGAAGGCTCTGGAAACCATGCCTTATGAGGAAAGATGGAGCTGGGAATGTTTAGCCTGGAAAAGACACAGTTAAGAGGTGATAGATAGTCCTGTTTAAGTATTTGAAGGGGTGTCTCATTGAGGATGGAGCAAGCATGTTTTCTGCTGCTCCAGAGACTAGAACACGAAACAATGGATGCAAGCCACAAGAAAAGAGATTCCACCTGAACATTAGGAGGAACTTCCTGACAGTAAGAGCTGTTGGTGGAAGATGCTGACTTGGAGTGTAGTGTAGTCTCCTTCTTTTGAGGTCTTTAAACAGAGGGATACTTTGATTGGGAGTTCCTGCATGGCAGGGGTTGGAATGAATGGCCCTAGTGGTGTCTTCCAACTCTATGATTCTATGATTCCATGCCATAAGTCAGAAATGACTCAAAGGCAGAGAACAATAACAAGACCTGTTGAAATCAGTAACATCATGTCAGCCAAAATATCTGAGCTGCATTTTAATACCAGTTTGATATTGAGGTGGTTTTTTTTTAATGTTATTTGAATGTAGTAACCAAGGGGGGTGAATCGTGAAGACCTCCATTCATCTTTATTGGCTATGGTGATTAGGGTTTGATGGGACCTGCAGTCCTACTGGAGGACCACCTGATTCCCACCACTGTGCTAGTCATTGGGAGTCATGCAGCATAAAGCAGCTTTGTATGTTCTTCCTAATGAAAACTTCTATTCTCTGTTGCATCCTGTTATCCTCACATTTTCAACAAACTTCAGGGACAGTTCCTCCTTCTCAAGAGTGCCTATGTGATTTGTAATGTTGGTGGAGCCATGCATTAAACATTGAGATGATAAAAATTCAGTTACATATCTGGAAAAAGTTCTGCCGGGCTTTGAAAAGCCCAGGTTTATTTCCTTCAAGAGTGAATGGGGAAGTAGCAATGTCCATTGCATCTGTATTTGTACTGAGCTGAGTATATAAGAGCAAGGCTTTTAATCGCATTACCTTAAAGATACCTTGGCCAATTTCACATTACATTGAAGAGTGGAAACTATGCTCATGTAATTAAGTGGTATTAGCGTTCCACCACACTTCTGCTGAATAAGAATATTATACAATCACTTGCATATCTGTAAATGGGTTTGCTTATTGTCTTATTGTACAATGGGGATGCACAAAGATAGTCAATCAAATGGGACTTAAAAGGCACCGATGAAGAGTTACGCACCATCCAAGGACATGCAACTGCATGCACAATGGTTATATTTGCAGAATTCCACCTGTACAGTTGTCATGAGACTCAATAAGATTTCAGTGATTCTTCCATTTCACAGCCAAGGGAACTGGCTGTGTAATCAAAAGATCTGTGCGAAATGAATGAAGCTTGCTGGAAAATGCCCTGTTTTTCACAATGAAACATCTGATAGCCAATTTCTCAGTTCCTGCTGGAAAGAGTTGAAGAGACCCTCTATACAAGAGTTAAGCACAATAACATCCAAAATCTGGATGTGAAGATACCACATTTTAGCCTATACCAGGGATCCTAAAAAGAGAGCCAAAGGACTGGGATTTTACTATTTGGGGTTTTTACCTCCATCAAATGTAAAACATTTAAAAATATATATATTGGGACTATATGTGACATGTTTTACCAAAACAAACACCTAAAATTTTCCTAAGGCAAAAGCACAGAGGCTTCTCTTGAGAGATTTTATGTTCTCTGCCTAACAAAGGAGGCTGTGACCTTACAAAGGATGGAGACATCTTGGATCCCAGAAGTAACTTTTTTGCATTGCTAATGGGATTCAAATTTTATCTCCTGGATTTCAGAATGCTTTTTCTCCCAGCGCCACATAGCTAGACTCAGGAGCGACCAGCTTGCATAGATATCCATCCAAAGCACAACACATTGACAACACCTTGTGAAAATGCAAGCCTGTGATTAACATTTTATTTTATGTATTTATTTTTGGTATGATACTTAACACCTTTGCCTGATGAAGAAGCCAGTGGAGCTTCAAAAGCTTGTATCATGTATTTTTTGCATTTTGTTTAGCTTATAAAGGTATCACTGTTTTGTGGATTTGGATGTTAGTGTACTTTGCTGTATGGCCAACACTGTTACCCTTTTGTAAGTCAGGTAGACTGTCTGATTTTGGAAACAAAGAAATGGTTTACATTCCATACCTGCATGTTCCTTCTAGGAAGGACTTGGCCAAAAAAGAGAGATCTCCCTTGTATTCAGAATATGGGGAAGCAGCTGCAATGTGAAGCACATAAGAGTATTGCAGTTTGAAAAATGTAATTAGCTGAATGAAAACTTGGCTTGTAGCTGTACAGCTAACATGGTACAGTGTTGTGCAAGTGTGCTTTTCATTGTAATTGTGTGACTACCATTTCTGTGTGTGCAGGATCCATATGCCAGCCAAGAATTGGGAAAACTGCTAAAGGCTGTTGTGAAGGTGTTCAGAATGAAAACTGGAGAGGGCTCCTGTACTTTTAATGCTTGTGTTGAAAAAGGGATTTTAGTAGACATGGCTTGTCACGCAACCAGGTAACAAGCAACACCTAATGAAATTCCCTCTTGGATACAACTATTAAAGACACAGGACCCTTTCCAGTTTTCACTCTGGCAAACCTAGGTTGCCAGTTCCTTGGTGTGAGGATCTGTCTTCCTGGTATTCTGAATGGACTACCCAGGGCTCATTCCCACTTACATTTAAACCGATTTGTGATTCGCTTCTGCTCCGTGCTGGGAAATCGATTCCAAAAGGTCCGTTGTTCCCACTATGAAAGTAGATCTTTTCATTTTTCCCTTGTAACTGCTTCTTTTTTGGCATGATTGTTGTCCCCACTATTTGTGCCACTTCAAAATGCTTGTCGATCATCTGCGCATCATCAGTGATGTAAGCAACAGCCTGGGCAGCCTGGCTTGGGAACTATATATATGTTTAAAATAAATTGATAGAAGATTCATTTCACTGGTTTTACAGCTACTTGAGTCACTGATTGCAAGTAGTTGCAAAATCAATTAATCAAATTGTCTATCAATTTTATTTTATTTTTTTAAAAATCACACCACAAGCACAAAAGCAGCACTGGGGGGGGGGGATGGTGGATCTACCAAAAACTGAGGAGGAATGGTAAACACCCCTCTGCCATTAGTCCCTCCCCTACAGAATGATGTGTTTCAGATCCGTCATTCCTGCTTGTTGAATACACTTTGGAATCGATTCTTTTCAAAAGAATCGCTAGGAAACTAGTGTCTGGAAAAACTGGGGGTTTTGTGTTTGCCTTGCTTTATTGTGACAGAAATTGATCAAAGTAGGATGAGAACTGGTTTCAAATGGAAATAATGGTCATATAACTCGATCAGCAATTTGCTTTAAATCATAGTGGGAAAATGCCTTCAGAGGCCCATTAGAGGATGCGTGTCTTTATAAAAGGAATGATAGACAGCAGCTTACACATACCCCCTGAAGCTTTTTGATGGAATGTGCCTCCCCCAGTTCCTGTCATGATTCAAAGAGAGAAGATGCATGGGCAAGTAGCAATCCAGAAGATTCAGTCTATAAATAAATAAATAAATAAAAACAACAGAGGGAAATGCAGAAGTCAAGATCCATCAGAGGGTCTAAATGCCATAAATAAATAATAAAAAAAGAAAACTTTTATTTTTATACTGCTTTTCCTGCAGATCAATGTGGTTTACAGTCATTAAAAACTCTATGATTCATGTCATAGTACAATCTAATATACATACTAAGAATACAATTAGCAATTAAAAACATATATAACAACAATAAGGCATCAGATGAAAATTTGATCCATTAGGGACTGGTTTCCCTATAGCAAATCTGGAGGATATGCTACGCGGAAGAGATAAGTTTTCAATGCCTTTTTAAAGGCTTCCAATCTCTTCCGGGAGCGCATTCCAGTGGGTTGGAGCTACTGCTGAACAAGCTCTTTGATGTGTTGCTGCCAATTTCACCTTTGGCCATTCAAGGACTAGTCTCCCTTTTGTTTTGAGGGTGCAGGGTGGATTATGTAGGTAGAGGCGCTCCCTCAAGTAACTCGAGCCCAAGCCATAAAGGGCTTTATAGGTAACAACCAACACTTTATATTGAGCCCGGAAGCTAATCGGCAGCCAGTGTAGAGATTTTAGTACAGGTGTTATATGGTCGGTTCTAGACATACCTGTGACCAATCTGGCTGCAGCATTTTGAACTAGTTGAAGCTTCCGAACTTGGTACAAAGGTAGCCCCGTGTAGAGTACATTACAGAAATCCAAACGAGAGGTTACCAGTGCATGTACTATCGTTTCAAGGTCCTTTTGGTCCAGACAGGGACACAGTTGGCATATCAGCCAAAGCTGGTACCAAGCGCTCCTGGTTATCGCATCTACTTGAGATGATAATTGTAGAGGTGAATCCAGGAGAACTCCCAAACTGTGAACTTTGTCCTTTAGGGGGAGTGTAACCCCGTCCAGGACTGGATGGCAAATTTCCCTGTCTAGATTTGGGGCACCTATCACGAGTACCTCTGTTTTCTCTGGATTCAGCTTGAGTTTGTTTTTCCTCATCCAACCCATTACTGACTCCAGGCAGGCATTCAGAGGAGAGATGCCCTCCTTAGTCACTGAAGCAGCTGGAGACATGGAGAGATAGATCTGGGTGTCATCAGCATACTGATAACACCATGCTCCATGCCTCCGGATGATCTCTCCCAGTGGCTTCATGTAAATGTTAAATGGCATGGGGGACAGAATGGCGCCCTGAGGGACACCAGATTCAACTCTCTTTTACAAGAGCAGCTGTCCCTCTGGAATCTTCCTGAGAGGTAGGATCGGAACCACTGGAGCACAGTGCCCCCGAGACCCAAATCCCCAGATGTTTTCTTGTAGCGCGCTTTCTGCAAGGAGACCATCTCCAGAGAGTTGCAAAGATCCTGGGTGGTCTCTTCAGATGCCTGTCATCATATATCCAAAAGCAGGAAAATCACCAACATATTCCCAGACACACACATACACACTCCAACAACATTGGAAGGGGGGGGGGCTGCACTGTTTACAAAGAGATGGGGAGGATTTTTGTTGTTGTGAGTTTGGAAAAGAATTCCAGAGAGTGCTAGGTTTATTGTAGTATCACCATAAGTCAGAAACAACTTGAAGGCACACAACAAGATCGTGTATGATACTTTCCCATTGACTACAATATGCATATGTTAGGATTTGCTAGGAGTCCAACCAAAGCATCCTAGTTGTATGTTTAAGTTCTCATATACTGAAATGAATGAGACTCTTCTTTCTATTCATTGTAAGCAAGAATTTTCCAAAACTGTGCAAATTGGGATGGAAAGAGCTTGAGGTTGTTTTGAAGACACACAGCAACAACAAATACCACCACAGCAAGATTTGAAATTGATGGTGTTGCATAGCTATCGGTGGAGTATTTGTACAACTAATTACAACAAAAGAAAAACTAGGATTCATTCCACTTGATGACTGAGCAGCTGCCTTTAGCCTTATACTAGGCCACAGGAAGAACACTACCATCCCCACATCACCGTAGGCACATCTGTGCTTAAGTCTGTCCAACAGTTCACCTACTTGGGAAGCATCGTCTCCTCAGATGCCAAGATTGATAAAGAGATCAATCACAGACTGGCAAAGGCATATAGCGCATTCGGAAGGCTTCACAAAAGAGTCTGGAGTAACAAACACTTGAGGCGAAGCACAAAAATCAGTGTGTATAGAGCCATTGTACTGTCTATTCTCCTCTATGGGTCTGAAACATGGGTCACCTTTTGCCAACACCTACGACTTCTCGAACGCTTTCATCAGCACTGTTTACGCACAATTCTAAATATACACTGGACTGACTATGTGACAAATGTTGCTGTCCTTGAGCAAACAGGGATCATCAGCATTAAGGACATGCTATTGAGGACACAGCTGCGCTGGGCAGGACACATTTCTAGGATGAAGGACCATCGCCTCCCCAAAATAGTATTCTACAGTGAACTCACCACAGGTCAGTGTAAGAGGGGTGCCCCAAAGAAGAGATACAATGACTCCCTAAAACAACATCTCAGGCTCGGCCAAATTGATCACCAACAATGATGTGCCCTGGCCTCACATTGGGAGGCATGGAGACGCACTATCCATGATGCTGCAGCCTTTTTTGAAAACTCACACCGAACAAGTCTCGAAAAGAAATGACAGTGCAGAAAGAACCACAACTTGGAAACATCGCCCAAGGAGGCACTCTGCTGTGCTTTCTGCAACCAGACCTGTTTATCCCGGATTGGCCTTTTTAGTCATCAACAGGCTTGTAGAAAGCGTGGGATGAGTCCTTCCTGAATCTTTGTTTGCGAAGAAAAGCCAGAGAGGTCATCTTATGTGTCTATTCATCCCTGTACTGTCTGTTCTGACTGGCATTTAACCTCCAAAATCTAAGGATGAGAAGGTCTTTGGCATCACCAGTTGTCTTCTCCTTTCATTTGAAAGTGCTGGACATTGAAATCAAGGTTGGTCTGAATGCAAAGTATATGGTCTGTGAAAGTTCTGGCCTCTCCTTTAAAACAAGAGTAAGCATTTTGATAAAAATAGGTGTAGCAGTAAATATTAGCCATGGTGACTAAATAGGACCTCCAATTTCAGAGGCAGATTTCTTTGGGGGTGGGTAACATCAGATTCTTCCCTTCTCTTCCTGAACCATACAAAAGTAAATGTGCATGACTGAAAATGTATATATTTCAAAAATGCATGCCAGTGGGTGTCAGTCACTGAGAAACACAATGGAGGCTAGGGGTTCCAGTGTCAGTGGAGCAGTGAATTTGCTCTACAATTTAAGCAGAACCTCAAAGGAGAGATCTAAGATGTTCAGTCTATTGAGAGGATACCTTTCAGCACCGTGGACAGCTCCTGCATTCTCTAGCTCCTTCACTATCTCTACAACACAAGCCAGACAAAGGCACGGGACAGACCGTCCAAAAAAGGTCTGCCAGCACCTATTTTTCCACCGGAGGGAAGCTGCAGCCACCAAACTGTGCAGCTTCCTGCTGGCAGAAAAAGAACCCATGAAAAGCGGGTTCTTCTTAAGCCACAGCAGTGGTGTAACAAGTGCACCACTTGCTCATTCATTACATAAGCACCATGTGGTGCCGTGCAGATGCCACACAGCACTTATGTAACAATGGCAGCACTCATGTATACAGGGCACTGCTATTGTTACACCTTCATCACGTGCGAGGGTTGCAGGACATGTTGGTGCTCCGCCCCAGGCAACCCTAGCATATGACAAGGGCATGTCAGTAAGGGCCGGTATGTACCGGGCCAAAGGCAACATTCCTCTGGTATTGAGTGTAGTAGTTTGAGCTTTGCACTATGACATTGTAGAGCAGTATTCAAAGCCCCACCTGACCATAAAAACCCACAGGGAGCCCTTGGGCAGGTCACCATCTCTCAGCTTCAAAGGATGACAATGACAAACCCCATCTGAAGTAACTTGCCAAGGAAACCCTGTGATGGATTTGTCTTAGGGTTGCCATAAATCGAAAACAACTTGAAAGCAAACAACACACACACACACACACACACACACACACACTTCAAGGTAACTGTTCAAGATTCTGAATTTAATTTAAGGATGGAGCAGGTGCATCTGCCAATAGCCTCAGAGCCACCAGCTTTCTGTTTGTGTACATTACAGTGTGTACATTTGGAAAAATGTATATCAAAATATATGAATGTGTGTAGAGGAAGGAAAAAAGAGATGTGCAACCTGATAGAAAAGGAGGAGGAGAAGTAACTATATGCTGACTTGGGAGAAAAGCAACTAAATCAACACAGAGAGATTTCCATAGCTATCGACAGATGCCACATCCTTTCACATGGTTAATGCACACATGTAAGGGTGTGGCTAAACACTTCCAACTGGAGGGAGAACATTTGCCTGCCACTATGCATCTGCTTATTGAAGAATTTTGATATGTTTCTGAAGAACCCCAGAGTTCTGGTTTGAAGACAACTGACAGAGAAGGTCCACTGCTCTTCATCTTTTTCCAAAAAATGCTACTTATCTCTTGCCCTCGTTACAAGCAGGTATTCATTCCAGTGCAATGAACTTCTGAATATTCTGTTTTCCAAAGTGTGGACACAGAATTAATTACTGGTTCGTCTTCTCATATATTATTTCTCTTTAGGAATATCACATTTGGGATAAACAGAAAATGTGAATGAAGATAGGACATATTTTTTCTGAAATGGATAGGTCTCTGTCCAGACAAGTTTCAATCAGCACTGCCTTCAGTTTCACAATTATGGGACTGTTCATCAAGGAACTGGGAGCAATTGCAAACTGAATTATAAAAGAGAAATAAGAGCAAGTTGTTTTGCAGAAAAATAATTCATGGAATTATTTTGTCAGTCATATCCACTCTGGAGAATATGATTACCATTTAGATATAATAGGCATCCATGATAACCATTAGGCATTCATAACCTGCTTTTAAAATCCATGTGCAAGAATGGAAACCAAACAATGCTGCTTAATATGCCTGCTTGTGCTCAGTACCAGCAAATGATCCCCTAATCATTTTGCTCCATTGATGTTTGCGAATGGCTCGAATGGCCATAATTTGCTGGGTCAGAAAGGTGGGAAACCATGAAGAATGAGATGTTTAGATAATGTTGCAGGTTCTTCACAGATTACAGTGTTCCATTTCAAAAGAAAGGCCAGAAAGGAAGGCAAAGTAGAGGTGTACAATATTAGATGTCTGAAGACACTGGGTAGGAGGTGGTTTTATTCTTCTGCCATGATACTAGAGCCTAAAGGGTTCACTGACTGAAGTTGCATGTTGGGAGATGTAAGATAGATAAAAGGATGTGCATTCTCATGGAACAACTCTTATCCTGTTGGTGTTTTATATACAGTTGGCCCTCAACTTTCATGGGGGCTGGGGGTGTAGTAGCCCCACAAACATGGGGAAACTGCCAATAGAGGCCCACTATTTTATTTTATTCACCTGAAAGAACACTTCTCTAGGCATTTGTCGGTCCTCTAGTGTGATTCTAGGGTCACTCTCCAGTGGAAATTGAAAGTAGAATTGCATCTGAAGACCTACAGATGCCTAGAGAGAACACATTAAGTCTGTGAATAATCAAATCCATGAATGTTCACCCCACAAATGTGGAGGGGAGACTCTATATTCAGATCTCCATATCCATGGATTCTGCACCCACAGATTCAGCCAACCACGATTCAGAAGTATTCACTCAAAAGAAATTCCAAAAAGTTAACCTTGAGTTTGTCATTTTAATGTAAGAGATGCCATTTCAGTACACCATTGTATATAATGGACACCAAACTTCAGCAGGGCCCACTGTACATATGAGTCCTCCTACACATGCATAACATTCAGTTCACAATTGCATAAGGAGAGTCCTGCAAGTCTAGCAATTGCATGTGCAGTTTCACACTTGTAGATGGTGTATAATTACTCACTAGTGCATCCACTCTTGTGTGGATTTTGGATGTTACTGTACTTTGGTGTATGGCCAACACAACTACCACTGGGTATGTATTCTTAAATCCTCTTGTTAGTCCCAGCCATATTACAGCCAGTGAATCCATTGTACTGATCTGCATGTTGACTCACCATTCAACAATAATTCAATGCATCTACTCTAATTGTGTCTATGCAACAGGATCTCTGTCATTTGGCAATGCATTCTTGAATGGTTAGGACCTATAAAACCTATAAGGCTTAGGTCCAGACTATTTGAAAGACAGCGTCCCTTATCACACATATAAAATAATAATAAAAGCTTTATTTGTATACCACTTTTCCTTCTTGATCAAAGCAGTTCACAATATGGCAATTGTGTGAACATATGTCACAATACAAAACAGTAGATTACAAAAATACATTACATCTACAATTACATCAACAATTCCATAAAATCTAATACTTTATACAACTTAAAAACAATTGACTGAATTGTTTCACATGAAAATTGGAACTCCAATTCAAAGCCATTCCGAAGGGAAGTAGGTTCAAGCCAATTCAGGTGATTAATTATCACACGTGAAGAGCGAAATTGTGGTCATTCCTGAGGCAAAGCGTAGTGAGCGCAAAATAAATTATCACACCAGTACATACCATGTGGATTCAACAATTCAAATTGGCACCCTTGCGCATGCTCAGTGGGGCTCTAAACGCATCCAGAACGTTTACATTTCTGAGGTGAAGAATGGGGCCACTTCCTGTTTCCTGTTTCGTGTGAATGCTAGCCTCACATGAATGATTGCTTCGCGTTTCTTCTTCCCTTCTATTTTATTCTATTTTCTATTCTATTTCAACAATTTAGCAATGCCTCCAACTCCCGCCATGTGTGGTCTCAAGTATACATACATGTGTATGTCTATATGTATGTCTATATGTCTATATGTCTATATACATACACATATATAAAAATATATAAAAACATATATATATATATATACACACACACATACACACACACACACACACACACATATATACATACATACATATCCTTCTGTTTTTCTGCTACCTCCTGATTGCCTCCTCCATTCTTGTCATCCCTCCTAGCCACCTCCGATTGACCCCTCCATTCTTCTCCTGCTTCCCAACCACCTCTGATTGCTGCCTCCGTTCTTCTCCTACTTCCCAGCCACCTCCAATTGCCCTCTCCATTTTTGTCATCCCTCCCAGCCACCTCAGTGTGAATGGGCCCAACGTTAAAATGTTACATATGAATATAAGGTTATATTCATACACACCCGAAGCTCTCCGCCTTGGCCCAACGGCATCAGAAACAACCGCTTTTCCCCCTCGGAAGCACTGGAAGCAGAAGGAGTACCGGAAGCAAATGGAGCAAAATTGCAGCACCACATCATGGGAAAGGTGGCACCTTGGAGCTTGTGGAGGAGTGTACCAGGACTGAAGCAAAGTTGCATTCCACACCAAGACCAATTCTAATTGGATTCAAATTGACCTTGGAAAAAGATTTGTGAATTCGCTAATTCACTGAATTCACCTACATCAGGAGTGACTTTGGACTGACTTAGGACCAGGATCGGAATGACTCCCCCTAGAAAGCAATTGCGTATGATAATAACATAATAATGTGAACTTGCATGGTTGTGTCCAGAATGGCTTCAGATTGCAGTTGCAAAAATCGTAGTGTTGTTAGAGACCAAGGTTCTTGGGAGGAGCCCTTGAAGGAATAGTCAGGAGAGATCAAATCTGGTCCAAAGCACACACAGGTTTATTCAGCTGAGGCGAACAGTTTAGCATCAAGTAGTACTAAAGAAAAACTGCTGCGCTATTGGCACAGTTCCAAAACTATTTATAGACAGAGACAAACAAGTAACAAATGTAGGATAATTGATTAATCATAGCATGACTGGTTAACCATCTGTGCCTGACCTTTGGGTTTGTATACTCAGTAATAGTTAACTTTATAGTTTCCTGAGAGGAAGAATAAGATTTAACTTTTATGTCTAACTAGCAGGAGATTCTTCGGTATCACACAATTGACCTTTAACATGATGGGTTATTGCTTAACGTGGTAAGTCAGGCACTGATTAGTTATATACGTGCACAAATTCATCACACAGGTTTGTGTTGCTGATGTGGCAGTCAGCAATTAGTGCCTATGTGGCATAGCTTTATACAACTGCCTTACAGGAAAACAAGAGGGGTACCATTTTTCTTAACTATGGCGGGTTACAGACCCCTGGGGTATCGGGGCCTCAGTGTCAAGAGCGGCAGCCGCTGAGGCCCCGATCCGCCGCTTTCCAGGCTGCAGGGAAGTGGCAAAGGGCCCCTTCCCCACAGCCTGGAAAGGGGTGTCCTTGGGGCTTCAAGCCCCAAGGACACCCCGCGGCGGCGGAGAGGAGAAGAAAGGGGCCGCTTGGCCCCTTTCTCTTTTGGTCCGCTGGGCGCAGCCATGTGAAGGCTGCGCCCAGCAGACCAAACCAGGAAGGAGCTCCGAAACAGAGCTCCTTCCTGCTCCGCGCTAAGGGTGCACTAAGCGCCCTGGTGCGGAGCAAGGAAGTCATGTACGCGCCGCCCCGTATAGAGGCAGCGTGGTCGTGACGTCCTCATGGTGGCGACCGTGTGGAATGGCTACCGCCATTTTGTGCGTGCAGAGCGTGCACTAGGATTGGGAGTGCGGAAGCACTGCCCCTTTCTAGCCCTAGTACGCGCTCTGCGCGTACTTTCCTGCCCATTTATAACGGGCCTTACTTAGCTTTTCTTCATTGTGATAAGTTCCAGAATCTCTCTATAAGAATCTGACACAGTACTAAAATCTTCAGGGGAAGGCTTTATCTTGGTTCCAACACCATCAAGGCTCACTTGGAGAGGACACAAGAGAGACCCTTTTCAGTGGCTGTCCCAGCTTCTGGAACTTCCTTCCATGGGAGGCTAGGTGGGCCTCCTTCCTACTTTTCTTTCACCAGCAGGCAAAAACTTTTCTCTTCAATCTGGTTTTTAATATGTAACCCCACCCAGGGTGGCTTCTTATTGGGGTGTTTGCTTTTGTTTGTTTTTAATAATATTTTTAATTTGTGTATGTGTGTGTGTGTGTGTATGTGTGTTGTGTGTCTTCAAGTAATTTCCAGTTTATGGCAATCCTAAAGTAAACCTATTCCAGGGTTTTCTTTGCATGTTTCTTCAGAGGGGGGATGCTATTGCCATCCTCTGAAGTGGAGAGTGTGTCTTGCTCAAGGTCACCCAGGAGGTTTTCATGGGGATTCAACCCCTGCTCTCCAGAGTCATAGGCCAACACATAGTCCAATACTCCACTACACCACACTGGCTCCTACATGTATGTTTTAGATGAGTTTATATTCTTAACTTGTTTTAATGTGATGTTTTAAATTGTACTATTTATTTATCTTTTGTGAACTTGGGAGAAAAGTGGCATACTAAATAAATAAATGTGGTTTATAATTACATGCCCAAGCCTTCATTGCATTTAGTTCACTGGGATTGCAGTAACAACCACTGTGCATTCCACTTTGCAGGCACATCAGCAAGTACACCATTGGTAGCACAACAGCAGTATTTAACACTCAGGGAGCTGGGTATGTTTTGCCTGGAGAAGAGACAGTTAAGGGCTGATATGATAGTCCTGTTTAAGTATTTGAAGGGGTGCCATATTGATTGAGGATGGAGGAAGCATGTTTTATGCTGCACCAGACACTAGAACATGGAACAATGAATGCAAGCTACAGGAACAGAGATTCCACCTCAACACTAGGAGGAACCTCTTGACAGTAAGAGCTGTTTGACAGTGGAACACTGTCAGAGAGTGGTGGACTCTCCTTCCTTGGATGTCTTTAAACAGAGGCTGGATGGCCATCTGTCAGAGATGCTTTGATTGAGAGTTCCTGCATGGCAGAATGGGGTTGGACTGGATGGCTCTTGTGGTCTCCTCCAAATCAATGAATCTATGATTTTAACACAAGGATGGTGCAACACATCCACTGTGTACTTGCAGGAGTATAGATTTCTGCTACACAAGCTTGATGCAGGATCTCAGCTGCTGTCAATGGAGCAGATACTATTTGTGCTCTAGAATTTTCACATTAATGGATGGCTGATGATGAATCTGGAGGAGGAGGAAGAGGAAATACCCAGATGTGGGAAAGGCCCAGACTTCAAATGCAGGTAGAAAACTGCTTCAGCACTCTTTAGTCTGGGCAAGGAATGTAATCCAGTAATGTACAATATAAAATGCGTGTGAAAATGAAGACTTTGGCTGGAGGTAATATTAAAGAAAGGGATAGTGAAAGGAATCCTTCCATAAAGGGAAAGAAACATTCCTGGAACAACTCAAATTAGAATTGGAAAGGGGCACATCTACAGGTTCAGACTTCATTGATCTCCATCCCATCCTCCTGTTTAAAGAGTTCAAACCAACTCTTTAATTGTTTTAAGCAACTATATCAAAGGTACAACAGTACAACAGTACAACAGTGATATCTAGAAGAACACCTGCTATATGAAATGATGTGGCAGTTTTTAGTTCTAAATGCACTGTGATTTGTCTTATCAGAAAATGCCGAAGGCGCTCAGCATCCTGTACTGAAACTCCACTCCATAATGAGATGGCCAAATGCCTTAAGGCAAAGTATGATGCTGAAAAATCACACTGAAAGGCAGCGATTGAAAGCAGAATCAGAAAGAATGCTAAAAAGCACACCACTATAATGCTGTATATTTCTAAGTTTATAAGTCTATAATATTGTATAAGTTTAAGTTTAATAAAGGGGACTCTACATTGCTGACTGAGGGGCTGTACAGATCGGCCAGAAATGCCAGCATCAGGGAGGAGTGGGGGTGTGGCAACCGCATGTCACCTGTCCCAAAGTCATGCCCAAAGTGGCATCACACCACCTGCCTGCGCAGATGGTGGGCGGTGTCACAACATTTCTGTGGTGTAACGTTTACACATGCTGTGCCAAAGAAACATGGAAGAGCCATGTCATCGGCTGCAAGGGCATTTTTTTTCTGCCCCAAAACAAGTGCCATTTTGCCGCTTCTTTGGGGGTTGGAAAACGTGCACGTAGTTCTATGCACAATGGTACCACATGCACAAGTCTGTTTCTGTAACCTTGAATTGAATGTGGACATCATGTTTCAGGAGGAAAATGACAACTGCTTCTAGAGGGGATCATACATATGTAAAAATACCAATAGGTGACCAGCTCATGTAATTTTTTTTACCATATATGATGGATTGAGTTTTTATTTGCATAACTATAATTGTATTGTTATTGGTTAGATTCTTTTGTTGACCTAAGACATCTGATAAAGCAACAGAGGCCCAGTACAGACCGGAGTTTTGTGCCAGCCTGCAGCCAAAATTAGGCCTCGGTAGGGTGGAGCGTTCGCATGCACTCGAGCCCTACTGGGCACCACGGGCACCTTCTTGATGCACAACCATTTACACAGGGCACACCATGATGATGTCACTCATGCATGGTGCACAAATGGCACCATGCATGTGGAGCATCATGAGGGCACAACACGACCTTTATGGCACTCCTGTAGTGCTGGCAAAAGAAACTATTTTTCCTGGTAGGTTGGGGGCATGACATCTTTGAGTAGTTTAAAGTACCTTCTGACAAATGTGGGAAATGTTCAAGAACTGGATTTGAAGGTTAGTAGGATTAATCAAAAGTAGAAACATAAGATAAGGACTTGACAATAGAGGAAGACAGATAGCTGAAAAGTTGGAAGTCATTGTTACCTTTCTCTCCTTCCCCCCTTTTTAACTTTTGTATTTTTAGTAGTGTGTTTGCAGTTTTATGTTTAGCTTTGTTTTGTATGTTTGTACAGTGCATCCACACCATACGCAGGTGCACTATACACAGCTTCTAGCTTACGCAGAAGCCATGCCACAGTAAAGAAAAGGTGCATGCACCCATAGCATGCGTGCCACCCCAAACTGTGAACACACACCCCATTTTAAAGTCAAAGGCTTTCATGGCTGGCATCCATAGTTTTTTGTAGGTTTTTCAGGCTATGTGGCCATGTTTGAGAAAAGTTTCTTTCTGATGTTTCGCTAGCATCTATGGCTGGCATCTTCAAACAAACCCCATTGTTTGCTATGGGGCACAAGCATATGCGAATTTCCCCTTACGCAGGGCCCACTGTATTTCTTTTTTGGTATTGTGTATGTCCACTATAGGTAGTTTTTTGGTGTGTGTGTGTGTGTTTGTGTGTCCCTTTGTTGACGTAGAAATGAATGGTAATGTTGTTCTGTACTTTTTACAATAGCATGAAGCCAGTCATATTAATCCAAATATGTAAATATCTAGCACAGGTCCTCCTGTAGGTTTAGAAAAGTTAATTTTTTGCACAATTGCTCCCAGATTCTCCCAGTCAACACAGTCACTGGTTAAAATGACTGGGAGATTGTGGGAGGTATAGGCTTGAAAGGTAGCTTTTCCTATTTCTGCTTATGGATTAATAATGATAATGCTGAGCTATGTATTACAAACAAAACTTCATGCTAAATCATGACTGCACCTTCATTGGTAGCCAGTTTTTGTAACTTACATGGAAAGTCTTTATTCAAACACTAAAACTGAATATGTTGGCTTGATTCCTGCTGGTTTGGTCCAGCTATATTGGACCCTCTAAATCAATTCTTTAATAATGAGTCAGCAAATAGGTCAGTCCAATTAATTCAATGGCTCTGGTTTATACAACAATAAGAACAGAATTTAGGCCATTGTGGAGCTTGTAACTGAAAAATAATAACAATGGCAACCTCTTCCTCCATTTTAAAATAAAGACTATAATAATTTGGCTATGCCATCCCCAAGTGGCATATTGATATTGTTGGCAAATGTGCTGCAAATGCTCATTTAACTTGAGTTTTCATGTGAGGAAAATAACATGTACTCACTAAAATAATGGATTTTGAATAGAGCCAACACTGTTGTCTGTTCCAATGCTTATCACAACAATTATGTCTCATTCAACTATGTGAGAATATGATGGTTGTTTTGTTCATGATTCATTAGTTTCTCTTACATATTCATTCCTATTGGAGTGGGTGAAAAGGCTAATGACAGACTGCAGGCTCACCTCTTTCAAAACTATTATATGTTCCTATATAGAAGGTTTATTGAAAATGCTTAATGGATCACAATTTAGCTGCTGGTGGGACAGATAAAGTGACAGCAATAACACCAGAGAGATGTCATAGATAATTCAGTGCCTGTGATGAACAACTTAGCCTCATAACCCTTATTCTATCTCATGAAATACATGTAACATCATTTATTTTACCTTGTGATTCAGATTTCACCTAATACACTTAGCCTACTTCAAGACTCAGCATAGAGAGGAGACCTCAAGTTGCTCCATGTTCATTCCAAGTTGTTAAACTCAGTCAAACCAAGGCAAGACCTATCTTGTTCTCAAAGTCACTTACAAGGGATCATAACTTCTACAGCAGGGAGATTATGTCTAGATGTTGTTGGTCTGCTGTTTACGTTATTCTTCACTATTGGCAATGCTGGCTAAGGATGCTCAACAACATTTGGAGGCCCTTCTCTAGAATTATAACTCTCAGATTTTGGTCCTCTGGGTGTTTTGAATTTTAGCTCCCAGAAGTTTCAGGAAGCTTAGCCTGGAAGGATTTGAGGACCTGGAGCACCAATGTTTGAGATCTGGTTTAGAGTGTAAGAAGTGAGAAGAAGGTCAGAACACCAAAGGACCTTTAAGGTCCATTCACACTTCATACTATGATTCCACTTTAACTTCCATGGTTTCATCCCATGGAATCCTTGGGTTCGCAGTTTGGTGAGGCACTGCAGTTCTCTGGCTGAGAATTCTAAGTGTCCTTCACTAAACTGTCAGTCTCGGACTATCGACGGTTGGAACCAAGGCAGTTAAAGTTGAATAATAGTGCTAACAGGGCCTGAATAGTGTAGTGATTTGACTATCTGGCTATGGACTGGACTATGACTCTAGAGACCACAGTTCAGTTCCCCACTCAGCCATGGAAACCTACTGAATGCCCTTGGCCAAGTCGCACACTTTCAGCCCCAGAAAACTATGAGATAGATTTGCCTTAGGATCACCATAGGTTGGAAAGGACTTGAAGGCACACAACCACAACCACAACAAGAACAACAACAGTGTTATATGTCTGTAGTGTGAATGGACTCCTAGTTCAGTTGTGGAACATTGTCATTCACCAAAGAATTGTGTAGCACAAGTAACACATAACTCTGCATGGAGAGATTAATGTGGCATAACCCTCATGTAGAATCACAGCCATAATTTTTCTATGCCTTACTTTGGTGACCCTAAAGGCACCAGATCCCATCTGATCTTGGAAGCTAAGAATGGTCAGCCCTGGTTAATACTTGGCAGGGAGGCCACAGATTAATATCAGGTGCTATAGATCATATAAGCGTTCCCAGGCATTTTGTGACTATTATTTGCTATTTGATGTTTTTAATTTGTTGCCTGCTTTAGTTTATCGAACGCTTTCCTGTATTGTTGTGTATTATTTATGCTATTATTTCTTAGATTGGGCAGGTTTACTTTATCCATTTTATTGTTTGTATGTACAGCGCTGTGTAAATCTACAGGACTATATAAATAAAGCATAATAATAATAATAATAATAATAATAATAATAATAATAATAATAATAAT